>NC_086446.1:250774754-250847254 GCF_028390025.1 Pseudophryne corroboree
GTGGTGTTCCAATCATTAGAGTAGATCCATAGGATACATGACACCTATTCATTAAAGTCAGATATTTCCAGGGAAAATTGCAACCACTACAAGTAGCAAGCAGTTTGAGGCAATAAAAATCTTGCACTTCTGTCACTTTTGTTAAAGTCCACTGTCCCGCTTTACTAATCCTTGGTTTAGTTTGTCAAATCTTCCTTACAAAAAAAAAAAGCTTTGGTTCACGGTCCTTCAAATGAGTCATCCTTCTCCTTGTTTTCCTTCCATTTTATTATCACAGAGACTTCTGATGTTTCTTGAACTTTTTGCTCTTTGTGGTTGAAATGCATCTAATTTTTTTTTTTTAATTTTTATGATGCGGTTATAACAATTAAGTTCTGGGGATCAGAACCAGATCGAAAAATTGCTAGATAAATGTATAGACCTTAAAATTGAATTTCACCAATCTCTCTCCTAATCCTATTTACAGTAGCTTTGAGTTCTGTGTTGGATTTTAGTAACTCTGAGTTCATTGGACATAGAACTGTAATGACCAGATGCATGACCACCATTTTCACCCTGGATGCCAGTGCCTATTCCCCCTCATGTAGGTCCTTTTCCACTTGGGCTGTGACAACATAGCCCATCACTGCTTTCCCAGTCCATTACCAACACAAAGAACAGCAGAGGAAACTGCCAAGAAGTAAAGCGCCACTGGACCTCCCTGGACAGATAAACAAAATATGCCTCCTGTATTTAGTATAGTTGAATGGTACCTCTAATCTGACCATTCAACACCTATATCCCCACAAGTATAAACCTGTATTAGAAACATAGAATTTGACGGCAGATAAGAACCACTTGGCTCATCTAGTCTGCCCCTTTTTTTTATCCTTTAGGTAATCTCGACCCTTTTTGAACCTTAATTCTTTGTAAGGATATTCATATGCCTATCCCAAGCATGTTTAAATTGCTCTACCATCTTAGCCTCTACCACCTCTGATGGGAGGCTATTCCACTTATCCACTACCCTTTCTGTGAAGTAAATTTTCCTTAAATTTCCCCTGAACCTGCCTCCCTCCAGTTTCAGTGTATGTCCTCGAGTTCTAATACTTCTCTTCCTTTGAAGAATGTTTCCCTTCTGAACTTTAAGACCCTTGGTATATTTAAAAGTTTCTATCATGTCCCCCCTTTCCCTTCTCTCCTCCAAACTATACATGTTAAGATCTTTTAGCCTTTCCAGGTTAGTTTTGTGATGTAGGCCATGCACCATTTTAGTTGCCCTTCTTTGTACACTCTCTAATGTATTTATATCCTTCTGGAGATATGGGTGGTCATTCTGAGTTGATCACTCGCTAGCAGTTTTTAGCAGCCATGCAAATGCTATGCCGCCTCCCACTGGGAGTGTATTTTAGCTTAGCAGAAGTGCGAACAAAAGGATCGCAGAGCGGCTACAAAAAAATGTTGTGCAGTTTCAGAGTAGCTTCAGACATACTCAGCGCTTGCGATCACTTCAGACTGTTCAGTTCCTGTTTTGACATCACAAACACACCCTGCGTTCGTCCAGCCACGTGTGCATTTTTCCTGGCACGCCTACGTTTTTCTGAACACCCCCTGAAAACGGTCAGTTGACACCCAGAAATGCCCTCTTCCTGTCAATCACTCTGCGGCCAGCAGTGTGACTGAAAAGCTTCGCTAGATCTTGTGTGAATTTACATCATTCTTTGTAATAGTACGACGCACATGCGCATTGCACCGCATACGCATGCGCAGAAGTGCCAATTTTTTGCCTGATCGCTGCTCAGCGAATGAAAGCAGCTAGCGAACAACTCGGAATGACCACCATGGTCTCCAGAACTGGACACAGTATTCCAGATGGGGCCGTACCAATGACCTATACAGTGGCATTATTACTTCTTTTTTCCTGCTATGGATTCCTCTCCCTATGCAACCAAGCATCTGACTTGCCTTTCTCATTGCTTTGTTGCATTGCTTTCCTGCCTTTAAGTCACTTGAAATAGTGACTCCTAAATCCCTTTCCTCCTCAGTAGTTTCCATTATAGTACCCTTGATACTATATTTAACCTTTGGGTTTTTGAGACCTAAGTGCATGAATTTGCATTTTTTAGCATTAAGCTGTAGTTGCCATGTTCTTGACCATTTCTCAAGCCTACCTAGGTCATCAATCATTTGTTTTACCCCTCCTGGTGTGTCTACCCTGTTGCAAATCTTTGTATCATCTGCAAAAAGGCATATCTTCCCTTCAATACCATCTGCAATGTCACCAACAAAGATATTAAAGAGAACTGGACCAAGTACAGATCCCTGGGGTACTCCACTGGTAACATTTCCCTCCATAGATTGCACTCCATTTACTACAACTGTCCTATCTGCAACCAGGTTCTTATCCATTTAACTGTTTTATAATCCACCCCTATGCTTTCAAGTTTATTTAGCAGTCTGCGATGTGGGACAGTGTCAAATGCCTTACTAAAGTCTAGATATGCTACATCTACAGCTCCCCCTTGATCTATTATTTTCATCATAGAGTCAAAAAAGTCAATTAGATTTGTTTGGCATGATCTCCCACCAGTAAATCCATGCTGTTTTGGATCCTGTAAGTTGTTTGATTTAAGATAGTCCACAACTCTTTCTTTTAATAGTTTTTCCATTACTTTCCCCACTACTGATGTAAGGCCAGTGCCAGATTAAGGTCCATATGGGCCTGGAGCGGAACTTTTTGAAGGGCCTATTGTGTGTTACTGCACTGTGATTAGCGATGTGGCGGTGTGGCCAGTACTGTGTGCATGTTGTCTGCTTAGGGGGTGGCTAGTTTTATTGACGTATAGGGCCTAATTCAGACCTGACTGCTGTGCTGCAAATTACACTGTCCTGCGATCAGATAGTCGCCGCCCAGGGAAAGTGAAAATTTGCCCCGTGCAAGTGTGCAAATGCATGTGTACACTGTGCGAAAATTCCCCTCAGCCAGAGGACAGCTGCAAAAAGGTTCTGTGCGGTGTGTGCAATCTGTGCGTAGCTGAGCTGAATACTTACTCCTCCAGTGCGAAGAAATCAGGCTGCCCAGGGTCGGAACTGACGTCACACACCCTCCCAAGAAACGCCTAGGGAACCCTTGCGTTTTTCCTGACACTCCCAGAAAATGGTCATTTACCACCCAAAAATGTCCGTTTCCTGTCAATCACCTTGTAAACGCCCGTGCGATCGAAATTTTCGCAGTATTCTGTCACTGTTTGGCGCATGCGCAGTCATTTGATAATCGACCGCTATGCGATTTCGCACAACAGCGATCAGGTCTTAATCAGGTCGCTTTAAGAGAGGAGGAAGCCCGGGTGCAGCCTCCTCTGTTCGGGCCCCCTCCTCTCTGCCGGCAGTGCTGAGAGTCTGAGCACTAGAGTGCTCAGACTCTACTGCGCATGCGCAGCTCTCCGGGAAAATGGCGCGGTGGCCATTTTTCCTGTGATTTTTGCATGTGCAGAACTCAGTGAAAATGGCCACTGCACCATTTTCCTGAGTTTTAACACTGCTTGGATGTCGGCGCGGGTCTCCGGAGGGGTGAGTATTTAGAAAATGGGTGCAGTGTGTGTGGGACCCTTCTGGACTCAGGGGCCCTATTATAGAAACGCCGGTGCATAGATAGGAGCAGTGACGTGCGGTGGGGTGAGGCAGGTGAGGCAGAACCTTTCCTGTCACACTAACGTTTGTGCCAGAGTTTTTACTGTATACAGTATATCAAAAATACAAATAATATGTTAGAAATATCTTCTTTGTATTATTCTAATCATTTTTATAGCCAAAACTGTGGAGTAAAAAGTCTATGACAGGTGAGGCACTGCCTCACCTGTCTATCTTTTCAGCACATCTCTACTCAAATCTCACAAAATGTTCAGGAGTTTATACTGCTGCACCTGTGTATAATGCCCCCATGTACCCTTTGGCTCATATATTGTGTGTAAATCTGGCTCTGGTGCTAGCCAGTGCCTCCTGAGCAACTTAGCTCACCGCATGTCCCTGGATAGGAGGGAGGGCTTGTGAAGCCTTCCATATCAGCTGCACCACCTTGAACTTCAAGCTCTGGTCTCCCTGTGACAAGCTTTGGCTCTCTTACAAGTGTCTTATGCTCCTGTGCCTTCCCAATTTATCACTATATCAGTTTGCAATCCTTTAGAGCACCACTATTATATTAAATAGCCCACTACCAAATATATAATAAATATGTTATTAAAGAAGTTCAGTCTCCAGCTAATCTTCTTATAATAAGCACATAACCTGAAACCAGGCACGGCGCTACCCGCTCAGCAAAGGGATGCAGAGCAGGTAGGCGCTAAGCTCCAGAGGCGCACTCCCCACTCTGCATCCCGCTGCTGCGCGGGTCTCCCCTGCTGCCAGGCCAACACAGTGTAGAAGTTTGGTGCCGCTGACACTGTGCACATGCACATAGAGGTGAGGAGACGGGCAGCATCAGCGTGTACTCCCAAGTCCCGGCCGCTCTGATGATGTAAACACACAGTGGACTGCAGTGTGAGGCGAGCGTAGCAGAGGGGGTGGGGTTTCAGGAGGGGTGGGCGGCATTTCGGGGGCGGAGCCAGACGGATAACTGCATATGTAGTATGTCCCTTACATCCCCTACTGCCGCTGGCTGTGATGAAGCTGCAGGTGTTTGGGCTCCTGCAATATAGCTGTGAGTAGTGCTGCTGTCTGGCTTCATTCAGGTTTATGCACAACACCATTTTTCCAACACAATTGCTGGCCCCTCCCCTGGGACCAGCCACCAATAAACTGTGCTCTTTTCCAGACTGGTCCCTCCTCTCCTGAGTCCCACGTCTATCCTACTCTGTCTGCTCCCACTCCAGTATTCATGGTATGCTGCCTCAGCCTGCCTGTGACTGCCTCCTGAGTCCTTCTGGCATATCTTCTCCAGCCCTCCCTTTCCTGTGGGTTCTCATGGCTGCATACAGTATATACAGAAGACAGTAAGTAGAGGAGATGGAGGAAAAAAAAAATCTGTGTAGCCATTATGTGTTTAAGTGACACTTCTGCAGACATTATGCATATACAGACGAAGCCATATGTGCCTGGCGCGCCTACCGCCACGTCCCTGACGTGCATATGCCCCAATCACTTGAATGGGAGCGTCTCTGGGCGCTCCCTGCATGACTAGGTGGACGGATCGCCTAGTCACGCCGGGAATGCTGCTGTGCGATGGAGCCGCATCATATGAGCGTGGCTCCATCTGTATACCGCTACTACTGGGGCCAATATTTATGCATAAGCACACTTTTATTGGGAGCATTATGCATAAGCAGCGCTACTACTGGCGCATTATGCATAAGCGGCACTACTACTGGGGGCATTATACATAAGCACACTACTACTGTGTGGTGTAATTTGAAATGGGAGTACTATTGTGTGGCCACGCCCCTTCCTTGTAAGGCCACACCACATTTTGGGTGTCCGTCCCTTTGTAAGGTATGGGAGGGTGCAAATTTATAGTTTGCAGGGGGGAGCCGAACACCTTAGCACTGGCCCTGTCTGTAACCAATTATATCTACACCTTTGTGTCCTCTTACAAGGAAAAAGACAATCGGAGACATGAATACAAGTCATGACAGGTATAAATTGGCTGTGCATACACTTTACAAGTAAACAATCAATAGGACTGCAGGAGGATGCCCATTTTTTTCATGCTGACTGCCACAACTGTCATCATTAGCACTGGTACTTACAGCAGCCCCATGCTCGGGCAGAGACACTGTAGTCGCAAGGTGTGGCTCCATCTGTATAGATACTAGATAGATAGATAGATAGATAGATACACACACACATATACATATATAAATATATGGGATTCGACAAGGATCCCGCTGATTGGGATCTCCTCTGTAAATGTACTTTTATCTACCTTATTTTTATGAATGTCCTTGCAACTTAACTGGGGCCCCTTCCCTTCTCCTTCTGTAGTAAATACTGAGCAAAAACAATTATTTAGGTGATCGGCTATTGCCTTGTCTCCCTCCACCAAATGCTCACTCTCAGTCTTAAGTTTTATTATTCCTCCATTTGATTTTCTCCTTTCACTTATATACTTAAAAAAGTTTTGTCCCCTTTATCTACTGACTGGGCCATTTTCTCCTCAGCTTCTGCCTTTGCACGTGTGATCACTTTCTTAGCATCCTTCCGTCTGTCAAGATACACCTCTTTGTCGTTATTATTTTGAGTCTGTATTTCCTAAAAGCCATCTTTTTTGCTTTCACACTAGTTGATACTTCTTTTATGAACCACATTGGCTTCCTTTTCCTGGTGCTTTTCCTAACCCTTTTGATACAAAGGTCTGTTGCCCTTAGTATTGCACTTTTTAGTTTCCCCCCCTCTCCTGCACTCCTTCTAAGTCCCTCTAGTCCGCCAATGAATCACTTAAACATCTCCTCATTTTTGCAATGTCAGCATTTCTAAAATCCAACACCTTTGTTTTTGTGTGACAGGAGTTGGATCCTGTCTTTATACTAAACCATACTTCATGATGATCACTGGATCCCAGGTGCTCACCCACATATATGTCTGATATCCTGTCACCATTTGTAAGAATTAAATCTAATATTGAGTCTTTACGAGTGGGCTCCCTCACGAATTGCTTGAGAGAAGCTCCCTGTAAGGAATTTAGATATTTGCCACTTGTAGCTGAACTTTCAAAAGACCTCTCCCAATTAACATCAGGTAAATTAAAGTCTTCCATGATTATGACTTCTCCCTTTAAACCCATTTTAGTGATGTCCAACAATAGGTTCCTGTCCAAATCCTGTCCCTGGCCTGGTGGCCTATAGATCACCTCAATGTGAATAATGGCCCTCATTCCGAGTTGTTCGCTCGGTATTTTTCATCGCATCGCAGTGAAAATCCGCTTAGTACGCATGCGCAATGTTCGCACTGCGACTGCGCCAAGTAACTTTACTATGAAGAATGTAATTTTACTCACGGCTTTTTCTTCGCTCCGGCGATCGTAATGTGATTGACAGGAAATGGGTGTTACTGGGCGGAAACACGGCGTTTCAGGGGCGTGTGGCTGAAAACGCTACCGTTTCCGGGAAAAACGCAGGAGTGGCCGGGGAAACGGTGGGAGTGCCTGGGCGAACGCTGGGTGTGTTTGTGACGTCAACCAGGAACGACAAGCACTGAAATGATCGCACAGGCAGAGTAAGTCTGGAGCTACTCAGAAATTGCTAAGTAGTTAGTAATCGCAATATTGCGAATACATCGGTCGCAATTTTAAGATGCTAAGATACACTCCCAGTAGGCGGCGGCTTAGCGTGTGTAACTCTGCTAAATTCGCCTTGCGACCGATCAACTCGGAATGAGGGCCAATGTCCTTCTCCGTGGTATCTATGGTGACCCAAAGGGCCTCAGTTTTGTCTTCAATTTTTTGTATTAAAGTAGCATTTATGATTTTTTTTCACATACATTACTACCCCTCCTCCTATTCTTCCCATTCTATCCTTCCTAAATAAATTGTATCCGGGTATAGCTATGTCCCAGTCATGATTCTCATTGCACCATGACTCTGTAATTGCCACAATATCCAGGTTATCACTTGTCATTATCGCAATTAGCTCTGGAATTTTGTCTCCTAAGCTCCTAGCATTTGCACACATAGCTTTAAGACTTTTGTTTGTGCATCTGTTATATGTAGCCATGTCCAGACAGTACAAAATAAATTACAAGTTTAAAGTTGAAATTACCTGTTTGGTGATGTTGCTCAATGTTTGGTATTTGTTTTTGTTTTTTACTAATCAGGAATCACATTCTGTCCTTTACACCACGAATACACCTCACTAAATGTAAAGATAAAGTACACCTGACCACAAATGGCCAAACAATCAAAGGAGGTAAACACCAGACAGCATGCAATAATAAACTGTTTTACTGAGCAACTTCCCCACACATGCAATGCCAATTACAAGCAAAACATTACATCAAAAAACATACATGAGCTGCAAGTAAATCATGATATAACAACTGTTCTTAGCCCGCATGAGGATGTGAGAGAGAAACATATGTACATACATTTAAATGGACAGATGAGTTTGCATGAGGCTGTAAGGCATGCTGTATGTCTGTTCCTTTGCTGTAATGTTGTTTGTCTGTTTCTGTCCTGTTTAAGTCCTGAATAAGTCCTTTTTATAATATTTCATAACCCTTCTAATACAACCCTGATCACCCCGGCTGATCAGCGTAGCAACTCTCCTTAAGAATGGATTCTATCCATGTGTGTCCAATAGTTCCAATCAAGGCCTAACACCCCACTCCCAGTTACAGAGGATGCAATAAAACTTCACTAGCATAAACACTGATAGCAGATTACCAACAATTCAGAAAGTTGAAATAAAGTATCATCCATATTATACAATGATAACTGCTGATGTAAATATTATTGGTGAAATTACCCAATATAATATATTTGCACTGCAGCATGAATTTTCTAAATAGACCAAAACTGCAAGGGACCGGTGAAATTACCTACAATGAAAGGAGAGAGAAGAGCAAATCGTCACATCCCAGCACAACACAGTCCTTCAATGTCTTCTTGCAAGTCACGCATCCTTTAACATCTGAAAATCAGGACTGTTACTAGGTATGATAGAAACCAATCTCCACAGTGAGTAACTGTTGTATGACTGCACCACAAATACTTTCTGTTCCTACTAATTTACTCAGAATTCCTTCTACAGTCAGGAACTGGAGGCATTTCTCTCTGTTGTTTGAGAGGACAATTGACATTTCAGCAATTAGCACTGAAACTTAATGAGCTACTAAACTGAAAATACACAATGGTGTAAATGTAATAGTCTGTGAGTTCCATGCAAACTGCGAGATTTTGTTGAATTCAGCACTCAATGCAAAAGCGGCAATTTTTAATAGACAAAACCTGGTTGGTTTTAGCTTTTAAATTATTGCCACTTTAAATCTAACAGTTAAATCGCCAACTCTTTCACCTGCCTACATCTTGCAGGCTATTACATTTACCTCCTGATGTTCTATAGTTCAAATTGCAAGATAACATGCAACACCAATACATTAAAATCGCCAGTGGAAAAGTTTTTTAAATGCACAAATGTCTAGATTCCCTTGATGTCTATAGGAATTTGATAGCGAGGGGGACAAAAATAAAGTCATTTCTTTTAGATGATGCGACAGAACAGCTGCTTCTAAAGGAACAACATCACACTGGTTTTTTTTTTTCTTTTTATTTAACTATCCTCACATTTTTTTCTGTGCTGTGAGGAAGGCTTGTCTAATTCTTCTCCTGTGATCGACTGCTGAGTTGTGGTTTAGGCAGACAGAGGGAAGGTACTGATAAGGCAAAGAGAGATGATTCTATTAAGGAATTTCAGCGGTAATTAATGAATCCTGCCAGTAATTGGGAAGGTGTAAGGCTCTGCAATATTCTAATGATAGGCATCCTCTCTGTACATTCCCCATCACTTAGAAATATCTCTCATCGTCGCTCTCATCTAAGACACTTCAGCATGCAAATCTTCCTGACAAGCCTCTGTGTCTCTGTCTGCCTAATTGGACAGTATAGAGTTGTTTATGAATATTGGTGACATTTAGACCTTGGCTGGAGGCTGCTACAAAAATCGTTAGTAAAGTTGCATTTACTGCTTTGTCAAATATTTACAACCCCCCCTCCCTCCTTTTTCCTTTTAATATCTGTTGTATTCCTCCTCTGGCTGGGGAGAGAATTAATATTTAAACAGCAGATTGTCTGGGTACACATAGTTGTACGTGTCAGGGGGTCAAGCCAGGTGTTTCGGAAATATGTCATTTTTAGTTATTGCTAAGCAACCCTTTACTGCAGAATGTGGCATAATCACTACTCTGATAGATCTGTGTTATTTCTTTGAGAAAGGATTTTTTACGAGCGCACTGCTGCCAAATGACCTATTACATTTTTTGTTGAATAGCCGTAACCATATGGTGGGCTCTGTGGACTCATTTAAAGATATTCTGAATCTGATAAGTACTGGAACAGAATGAAATTATATAAGCCCATAAAATAAAATGTTTGAATAGTGCTTTCAGTAAGCGAGACTGTGCAGTGTCATAGATACAACTCATATAGCGGTGTTCTCAAAATACGCCACCATCCAATCCCTTCCCGGTCAATTGACCACCAGCATCCCGTATCTTGGGATTCCAACTAGTTCCCTTACCCCCAAGTGGGAAATTACTGTCTTGACAAAGATTGTAATCCTGCTAACCATACCACTGACTAGCTACTATTGATCCTACACAATGCCAAATGGTGATAAGATGAGATAGGTGAGAAAGAGATAGAAAAAGTGCATTTTATTTTTATACGAGATAGCTGTTGCTATAGTTGCCAACATCATGTATGCCTGACCACCAGGGCTAGCTTAAGGCTACACCAGCCGCCTTGGGTCTGGTCATATTGTTTTCATGGACATGAGTTCATTTCACACAGTAATATATGTCACAGGCCAAGATCATTCATGACCCATTCAATGTATGTATTTATTTTGTTACATCCAGAGTAATATTTTTTTACAGAATCGGTTTAGTATAATAAAATGTATTGGTGTCTATTTTGTGCTACGAAATCTGCTCAGTCTCATACATTTAATGTCAGAGACATAGGCAAAGGTTCACTGACCGGCAGTTTGATAACTGTCACACACTGGATGTGGTTTTCAGATCCAGACCAAAGGATTTACTGTAATGCCATTTATAGACTGGATTTAAACTGCATGTGTTGTATGGCTGTACTTATTTGTATACAATTTGGTGTGTAAATTATTAATATAAAGTTGTTGACCATAATCCTCTGCACCTATATCTTCAATCAACACCCCAGTGACTGATTAGCTACCCAACCTCTTCTGAAACTCTACAAATAAGCGGTTAGCCATTTTTTTTTTATTTATTTGGTGGGGGGAGGGAGACTGCTGCTTATTACTTCTGTCCAATATGTATGTTTTACTACTGAAACTGTGAATTTAGATCAGTTGGTTTTGATTTATGCACTTCAGTCTTTAATAAACTGCACATTTTACAAACCCTACGTCAAAGCTCATGAAAACCCGCAGCTTGGTCCAACTACAGCATACTTCATTCTTCTTCCAAAATGTCCGGGACTATATGTAGAGAAGGCCAACCTGCCAGGTCCTGGCCACCTCCCTTGTGATGTGGGTGAAGGTGTATTCTGTAATGTTGCTCTGGTATTGCATGCAACCAAATGGATTTAATTGTACTACAATACGTAAAGTGTTTTGTCGAAAGTTGCTGTTTACAAAAGACACCTCACACATTTTACACCATACTTATCCTGACTATAATACGGAAAAACATATTGGCATGGATGAAGAAAACATTTTTATAACTGTGCTCAATATTTACTCTTAAATTTTTTTTTTAATTGTCAATGCACAAAAAATAGAATAATGGAAACAATAATTCCATATTTAGCCATTTGGTTTGGCTTTTATTATGATATATGTAATGTCTGTCTAAAGATGCCCTTTACATGTCACTTAGGTTGTTTTAAATCTAGGTCGCCACAAATTGCAGTGTGTGTACTGTATTTATGGTGACACAAACGATTGAAGCTGGCTGCCAACCTGTATCACTGTGGAGCTGAGTATCTCTTCAACAATATTTTATTGGTTAATTGCGCAAAAAAATATAAGCAGCAATGGACCATCTTTCGTGTCATCCTACTTGATAATAAGACATTTTTGTTTTTAAAAAAGACAATTGGGATAAGACAAAAGCAATCTTTTATTTTTGTGAAGAAGGGTTTGCATACCATTATTACTACTATCGTGATCAGGGCCGGATTAAGGTTTCTGCGGGCCCCGGGCAACAAATTTGTGGGGGTCCCTATCAGTATTACTGTCAAACAGCACTTGACATCAGCAGAGGGGCTGACACCTGGAAGTACGATATATATATATATATATATATATATATATATATACTGTGTGTGTGTGTGTGTGTGTGTGTGTGTGTGTGTGTATATATATATATATATATATATATATACATAGATATAAAATCAAAAAGGATGTTTTTGAGGAGTGCTCTATTAGAATCACCTCAGGCTTATTGTTAGACCTTAGGAATTATATTTGAACATATATAAACCGAGGATGAACTGATACTTCCTTATATATAAATACATCCGATGCTTTACCAAATAAAATGTTGCTTTATTAAAATTTTATTAAAATAACGTACTATTAAAAATTAATTTTTACAGACCACTTCTAACCAGCAGTACATTAATATACCAATTTACAGACTTTCATTTGTCCATTCATTTCGTACAGCATAAAAATGATAGATAATGTTTTTTTTATCCCAACACGTTTCGTCAATGGTGAATTCTTCAGGGGTGTTATTTTCAAAACCATCTGCTGTTCATATTTTGGTGTTAGAAATGGTTTTCATTCTTAGATGACTGGTAATAATAATGCACCAAGAGCAAATAGCAAATGAGTGTGCTCTAAAAATATATAGAGGGATCTTATTTGATTTCTTCAGAATGATGAATTTTTATCTGAATTCATACTTATTTGGGACTAACTTTGGATGGATGTAGAATGGATTCTACACCTGAATTACAGACTGAACAGAGCTGACATAACACTACTGTTGTATATAGAATATTGGGAAAAAGTACTAATACAGCTTCACGTTTAATTATTTGAAGACAAAGTTAGTCCCAAATAAGTATGAATTCAGATAAAAATGACATTAATGACAATGTGAAAAAAGTATTTTTGAAATTTTTGAACATTTAGTAAAAATAAAAACTAAGAAATCGCATGTACATAAGTATTCACAGCCTTTGCTCAATGCTTTGATGATGCACCTTTGGCAGCAATTAGAGGCTCAAGTCTTTTTGAATATGATGTCACAAGCTTGGCACACCTATCTTTGGGCACTTTTGCCCATTCCTCTTTGCAGCACCTCTCAAGCTCCATCAGGTTCAGATCTCTCCAGAGATGTTCAAGTCTGGGCACTGGCTGGGCCACTCATGGACATTCACAGAGTTGTCCTGAAGCCACTCTTTGATGTGTGCTTAGAGTCGTGGAGCAGGTTTTCGTCCAGGGTGTCTCTGTACATTGCTGCATTCATCTTTCCCTCTATCCTGACTAGTCTCCCAGTTCCTGCCACTGAAAAACCTCCCCACAGCATGATGCTGCCACCACCATGCTTCACTGTAGGGATGGTATTGGCCTGGTGATGAGCGGTTCCTTGTTTCCTCCAAACATGACGCCTGGCATTCACATCAAAGAGTTCAATCTTTGTTTCATCAGACCAGAGAATTTTGTTTCTCATGGTCTGAGAGTCCTTCAGCTGCCTGTTGGCAAACTCCAGATGAGCTGCCATGTGCTTTTTTACTAAGGAGTGGTTTCCGTCTGGCCACTCTACCATACAGGCCTGATTGGTGGATTGCTGCAGAGATGGTTGTCCTTCTAGAAGGTTCTCCTCTCTCCACAGAGGAATGCTGTAGCTCTGACAGATTGACCATCGGGTTCTTGGTCACTTCCCTTATTAGGGCCCTTCTTCCCCGATCACTCAGTTCAGACGGCCGGCCAGCTCTAGGAAGAGTCCTGGTGGTTCCGTACTTCTTCCATTTATGGATGATGGATGCCACTGTGCTCATTGGGACCTTCAAAGCAGCAGATATTTTTCTGTACCCTTCCACAGATTTGTGCCTCGAGACAATCCTGTCTCTGAGGTCTACAGACAATTCCTTTGACTTCATGCTTGGTTTGTGCTCAGACATGCACTGTCAAGTGTGGGATCTTACTTAGACAGGTGTGTACCTTTCCAAATCATGTCCAATCAACTGAATTTACCACAGGTGGACTCCAATTAAGCTGCTGGAACATCTCAAAGATGATCAGTGGAAACAGGATGCACCTGAGCTCAATTTTGAGCTTCATGGCAAAGGCTGTAAATACTTATGTACATGTGAATTCTTAGTTTTTTGTTTTTAATAAATTTGCATGATGGGGTATTGTGTGTAGAATTTTGAGGGGAAAAAATGAATTTATTCCACTTTGGAATAAGGCTGTAACATAAAAAAATGTGGAAAAAGTGAAGCGCTGTGAATACTTTCCGGATGCACTGTATACTGTGTGTGTATGTATGTGTGTGTGTGTGTATATATATATATATATATATACAAATAGACATATATATATATAAATACACACACACACACACACATATATATGTGTATGTATCTATATATATATATATGTATTATACTGTAGATGGACAGCTTTATTGTGGACTCTGGAGACATTACATTAGATGCCCCCATATAATAATCAGGGTTAAGGTTCAACAGGAGAGCAGGCGGTGATCAGCTAGCCCAGCCTCGGGAAAAGTCCGGGCAGCAGTGTATTGAGGTCCGCGGTGGCTGCTGTGTACGGAGCCACTGAGGAAAACCTAAATGCGGCTCTGCATGTAAAAAATTGCATTGACTGTGCAGGGGCCCCCTATGTGTGGGGGCCCCTGGATGACTGAACCTGTCGCACCGCCTATAATACGGACCTGATCATGATTATTATAGAGTATCTATAACAGGGGTGGGCAATTATTTCAGCTGAGGGGCCACTTGACATTTCCTGTAAGTATCCGAGGGCCACATACAAAATAGCAGCTCGCCCCACTTGCCAAAAATATAGGGACGTGGCTTCATGTGGAAGGGGTGTGGGCAAAAAATAATACAGATTCATATTAGGCTGCACAATAGTCTCCATTATTCAAATTGCGCCACACAGCGCCACTTACACACATTACACCAGGTAGAGCCCCTTTTACACACATTACGGCAGGTAGAGAGCCTTTTACACACATTACGGCAGGTAGAGAGCCTTTTTAAACATTAACATTCTTTTTAGGATAATTATTGTGCAGCAAGCAAATTATCCAGTGTCTTATGGCCCCTGGGGAAAGGTGTGACACGGTGACAGAACACGGTGGGGGTGACACAGTGACAGAACACGGTGGGGGTGACACGATGACAGAACACGGTGGGGGTGACAGAACACGGTGGGTGTGACACAGTGACAGAACACGGTGGGGCTGACACGGTGAGAGAACATGGAGGGGGTGACACGGTGACAGAACACGGGGAGGGGGGGTGACAGTGACAGAACACGGATGTGTGACACGGTGACAGAACACGGTGGGGGTGACACGGTGACAGAACACGGGGAGGGGGGGTGACAGTGACAGAACACGGGTGTGTGACACAGTGACAGAAAACGGTGGGGGTGACACAGTGACAGAACACAGGGAGGGGGGGTGACAGTGACAGAACACGGATGTGTGACACGGTGACAGAACACGGAGGGTGTGACATAGTGAAAGAACACGGGGAGGGGGGGTGACAGTGACAGAACATGGTGGGGGTGACACTGGGACCAAAGTGTGGCAAGCGGGATCCCCGCATCGGTCTCCCGACAGCAGGGATATCATACTGAATCCCTGCAAGTGGTAGTTTCCAATCCAACGGATACCTAAAGAATTTATTCTTAATTCATGAGTAAATTAACTAGTAAAAGTATGCTCTTTCATTTAAACACAAGTTAATTGCTGATTTAAAAGGCCGTTTAAATTATTTCAGTATAGAATTACTGTGCTTCTGAATAAGAAAGCAGGGCAGATGGGATGGAATTCTTTAGGCCAAAACTATGTTCTGCTTCCTACATCAAAGACTGTTGCAAATAATTGCTGCTTGTTTACCCGCATGTATAAATAACATAAGTAAACATGTTTACATAATTCATGTTCTGAGCATCATCAGATGCTGTTTATGCTATGAAGCCCTATCCTGGTAAGGAGGCCGATGAGTCAGGTTGATAAGTTGAACATGATGTATTACAAACTGTGATGCTTCTCTACAATCAACAATGAATCTTAACCTGAAACATGTTAAGGTCCCATGTGAGAACTTAGTGCTGATTTATTGTGAAATACCATAAAATCCCCATAACAGACAGGCAGATATAAGCTAGGGGGACATGTGCTCCCCTCTTTCAGCCTCATTACTCATATATAAGGCAGCATACAACCATCCCACTTTAGCTGCCTAATCTATGCTCTTGGCATGGCTGGAACATTACTATATTTACTCTAACACAGGTTTTAGAGAAGAAGCTAATACACTTTGCCAATACAAATGTAAAAGTTATGGGGCCTATTTATCACCATCCGCATCCAGGATGCAGATGACAGGTGAGAAATTCGCCCAAACTCGCACTGCGATAATTGATTACATCGCAGGGCTGTATCAATTATCGCGTGAAGGGACAGAGCTTGCGGTCAAGCTCTGTCCCTGCGATGACACTCCGCAGCATCATCGGGGTATTTTTTGGAAAAAATACCACAATGTCCTGCTGCGCATGCGCCGCCCCCGCCGTCATCGCCGCTACCGCCGCCGCCCAGTCGACCCCCCTGTCGCAACTACCCCCGCACGCCGCGGACCCCCCCAAGAAGTTCAATATACTCACCAGTCCAGGGAGCCGGTTCACGCTGCTTCTGCTGGGCTGCCCGGCGCCGGATCCTGTGCGCTGCGGTGACCCCCGGTGCTGTAAAGTGCGCTGCCACTTTGCAGCGTCACTTTACTGCACCAGGGTCACACTGCAGCACATGGGGTACCCTGTGATCAGCTTGTGTGTCCATCGGACACACATAGCTGATCACTCTGCCGGGTCCCCGCTCAGCTTTTTCTTCCAGGGGCAGAGAAAGCTGGGCAAATGCCACATTATCGCAGTGCTGCCCTGTGAAATCGCCAGCCTGAGCTGGCGAGATTATCACAGGGCACACTGTGGTATATTTTCACTTTTTTTTGTAGTAAATTTGGCCACATCACATTTCTCATTATAAGTATGGGGAATGCGATGTGGGTTGCTAAAAAAAAGTGAAAACTGCTTCAAATGCCCTTTAATACATTCAGGTGATACTAAAATAATGTGAAAAGGGTGTGAAAACACCCCTTTTCACATTATTTTAGTAAACATAATGTTAATAAATAGACCACTATGTCTTTAACAGATCTAATGATATAATTTCTCATTATAAGTCACACACTGCGTTTGACTGCATTTGTGTCCAAAATCACAGCTATAAAATGTGTTCACTAATAAAAAAACACCAATTGCGTTATTATGCAAAGTTTGCAAGTTGTGTGTCGGTCTGCAGCAGTATTATCAGTGCAGGCTTTGCATCAGGCAATACATTTACATCAAGTCTTTATTTATTACTAGAAATGTGCGGCGGGTACTTTTTGTGTTTTTTGTGTTTTGGTTCTGATTCCATCCTTGTGTTTTGGCTCTGGATTGGTTTTGCCAAAACCACCTTTTCGTGTTTTGGTTTTGATTTTGGATCTGGATGATTTTTTGGGGGAAAACATAACAACAGATGAAATCACAGAATGTTGGGGTAATATTGATCCTACAGTATTATTACCCTCAATAACATTAATTTCCACTCATTTCCAGTCTATTCTAAACACCTCACACCTCACAATATTGTTTTTAGGCCAAAAGGTTGCACCGAGGTAGCTGGATGACTAAGCTAAGCGACACAAGTGTGTGGCACAAACACCTGGCCATCTAGGAGTGGCACTGTAGTTGCAGACAGGATGGCACTTAAAAAAACTAGGCCCCCAGCAGCAGTGCCGTAACTAGGTGTGTGCCGATGGTGCCTTGCCCACAGCGCACATGCACTGAAGGCGCACCATCGGCAGCACCCCCACCCCATCCCGCGCCCATCTCTCCCCACCCTCCGCTTCTTGTTGATAATAGGAAAGAGTGATCTGTAACTCGAGAGAGACCCGCCAGCCCCAGCCCGTCTGTCAGCAGTGAGTGGAGAGAGGAGCAGGAACGGGCGCAGCGGGAGGAGAGAGAGCCGCCTGAAGCACCGCCCCCTGAAATTCTGAAGGTCGCCCCTCCTTCCCACATGCCTAGGTGTCCCCTCCTTCCCACATGCCCGCCTGCAGTTCAACAGGGTGTCCGTTTA
Organism: Pseudophryne corroboree; assembly: GCF_028390025.1. Classification (NCBI taxonomy): domain Eukaryota; kingdom Metazoa; phylum Chordata; class Amphibia; order Anura; family Myobatrachidae; genus Pseudophryne; species Pseudophryne corroboree. Next base: position 250,792,809 of record NC_086446.1, read on the forward strand.
TGGGCTGAAACGCCAGCTGGCCAAGGGCCCCCGCCATCCCTGGAGCTTGCAGCGGTGGGTTTCTCACCACAGAACATGGAGCCGTGGCCCTCCCCCCTCCGGAGCAGCAAGAGCCGGGCGTGGATCCACTCCTGCAGACAGGTACCTGGCGATAGGGAGAGGGTCACAGACGGAACACCTAGGCTGCTAGGCACAGCACCCTCTTGGAAACCGCAGCGATCGGTGGGAGGAGAGCAGGATAGGAGATGTAGCAAACAGCCAGTGTCAAACTGCCTGTGCCTGCGGTGCAGATGTGGACTGATGCCACCCGCGGAGTAAACGGCCCCACCATCTTACTCACCCCCCTCATGTCACTCACTGTACTTCTCCCTCCTCCACATGTCACTTACTGTTCTGCTCCCCTCTCATGTTACTCACTGTTCTCCCCCCCTCATGTCACTCACTGTTCTCCCCCCTCATGTCACTCACTGTTTTCCTCCCATGTCACTCACTGTTCTCCCCCCCTCATGTCACTCACTGTTCTCCCCCCTCATGTCACTCACTGTTCTTCCCTCCTCATGTCACTCAATGTTCTCCCCCCATGTCACTCACTGTTGTCCCCCCCATGTCACTTACTTTTTGCCCCCCCCCCCTCATGTCACTCACTGTTCTATTCTTTGTCTGCTGTAATGTGTAAAAAGGGGACGCTGTCTGCCGTAATGTGTAAAAAGGGGGACGCTGTCTGCTGTAATGTGTAAAAAGGGGACGCTGTCTGCTGTAATGTGTAAAAAGGGGACGCTGTCTGCCGTAATGTGTAAAAAGGAGACGCTGTCTGCCGTAATGTGTAAAAAGGGGGATGCTGTCTGCCGTAATGTGTAAAAAGGAGACGCTGTCTGCCGTAATGTGTAAAAAGGGGCGCTGTCTGCCGTAATGTGTAAAAAGGGGGATGCTGTCTGCCGTAATGTGTAAAAAGGGGGACGCTGTCTGCCATAATGTGTAAAAGGGGCTCTACCTGCCCTTGTCTTGCATGGTGGGGGGGGGGGCGCCAATGACATTTCTTGCACACAGCGCTAAAATGCCTAGTTACGGCACTGCCCAGCATCACATTATGCAAAGGAGTAAAAGAGGTGCAATGAGGTAGCTTTATGACTAAGCTAAGCGACACAAGCGTGCGGCACAAACACCTGGCCCATCTAGGAGTGGCACTGCTGTTGCAGACAGGATGGCACTTAAAAAAAACTAGTCCCCAAACAGCACATCATGCAAAGAAGAAAAAGAGGTGCAATGAGGTAGCTGTATGACTAAGCAAAGCGACGCACGTGTGCGGCACAAACAACATGGGACGTGCTGGAATTTGCCCAGATGTAATACACACACAATATTGGTGGCACAGGAGAGCGTACCCCTAAACCACACACACACATGGCAAAGCCTGTAAAATTAATTTTGATAATAATAATAATCCTTTTATTTGGAGCTATTATAATAATATGCAGCTCAGGCAAGTGTACCCCTACACCACACAGGGCAAATACTGTAAAAATGATATTTGGATTAAATGTTAATAACCCCTTTATTTGGAGTAAATGATATACAGCACAGGACACTACTACTGGTCTGATGCAGGACAACACAGCAACACTGTAAGGGACATATTATACAGCAGCACTGGACATATGGCAGCAGAGGACACCACCACTGTGACTGGTCACTGGACTGACTGATGCACAGGACACTACTACTGGTCTGATGCAGGACAACACAGCAACACTGTAAGGGACTTATTATACAGCAGCACTGGACATATGACAGCAGAGGGCACCACCACTGTGACTGGACTGATGCAGCACAATACACCTCCCTGAACTGATACAGCACAACAGAGCACCCTATAGAGCAGCACTGGACATATGGCAGCAGAGGACACAACCACTGTGACTGGTCACTGGACTGACTAATGCCCAGGACACTACCACTGGTCTGATGCAGGACAACACAGCGACACTGTAAGGGACTTATTATACAGCAGCACTGGACATATGACAGCAGAGGACACCACCGCTGTAAGTCAAGAAAAAGGAGGGGTGCGCTATCAATAGCAGCTGGCATGGGGATGGTAAGTCCCCTGGAAAAATTTGAACAACAAGAAAAAGAAAAGCTACCAGCGCTGGCTGATCATGCATATAAAGAAAAGCAATCTATATTCCAAAAGGCTTGATGGATAAAATACCACATTTATTTCACATGTATAAACACATAAAAGATTAATATGTATTAAATGAATAAAATATTCGATAATAAATGCCACAGAGTGCCTGAATTATTTGTACGTCCACATTTGGCAGTTAGTAACACTCAAATGGACCAAGGTCACTGGAGATGTCCATCACTAATCGGTTATTTTTGCATAAAGCCGATAATTTTGCAGATATGAGGCATTTACCAGTGATCCTGAGAGCAGATAAGGTCCACCTGTTGTATAGCTGAGTCGGTTATCCTCTTTGGCATGGAGGAATGAATCCAGAAAGGTGGATGCTGCTGAGTAAATGTCCCAAATGGTGTACACCAGAGTGTCAGGAAAGCCAGTGGTAATGATGAATATCAGGGTAAGTGAGATAGCTCAACGCGTTTCGCTGGTTTATATGATCCAGCTTCCTCAGGAGCAAAATTATCGGCTTTATGCAAAAATAACCGATTAGTGATGGACATCTCCAGTGACCTTGGTCCCTTTGAGTGTTACTAACTGCCAAATGTGGACGTACAAATAATTCAGGCACTCTGTGGCATTTATTATCGAATATTTTATTCATTTAATACATATTAATCTTTTATGTGTTTATACATGTGAAATAAATGTGGTATTTTATCCATGAAGCCTTTTGGAATATAGATTGTTTTTCTTTATATACATGATCAGCCAGCGCTGGTAGCTTTTCTTTTTCTTGACACCACCACTGTGACTGGCCACTGGACTGACTGATGCACAGGACACTACCACTGGTCTGATGCAGGACAACACAGCAACACTGTAAGGGATTTATTATACAGCAGCACTGGACATATGACAGCAGAGGACACCACCACTGTGACTGGTCACTAGACTGACTGATGCACAGGACACTACCACTGGTCTGATGCAGGACAACACAGCGACACTGTAAGGGACTTATTATACAGCAGCACTGGACATATGGCAGCAGAGGATGCCACCACTGTGACTGGTCACTGGACTGACTGATGCACAGGACACTACCACTGGTCTGATGCAGGACAACACAGCGACACTGTAAGGGACTTATTATACAGCAACACTGGACATATGACAGCAGAGGACACCACCACTGTGACTGGTCACTGGACTGACTGATGCCAAGGACACTACCACTGGTCTGATGCAGGACAACACAGCGACACTGTAAGGGACTTATTATACAGCAGCACTGGACATATGACAGCAGAGGACACCACCACTGTGACTGGTCACTGGACTAAATGATGCACAGGACACTACCACTGGTCTGATGCAGGACAACACAGCGACACTGTAAGGGACTTATTATACAGCAGCACTGGACATATGACAGCAGAGGACACCACCACTGTGACTGGTCACTGGACTGACTGATGCCAAGGACACTACCACTGGTCTGATGCAGGACAACACAGCGACACTGTAAGGGACTTATTATACAGCAGCACTGGACATATGACAGCAGAGGATACCACCACTGTGACTGGTCACTAGACTGACTGATGCACAGGACACTACCACTCGTCTGATGCAGGACAACACAGCAACACTGTAAGGGACTTATTATACAGCAGCACTGGACATATGGCAGCAGAGGACACCACCACTGTGACTGGTCACTGGACTGACTGATGCCAAGGACACTACCACTGGTCTGATGCAGGACAACACAGCGACACTGTAAGGGACTTATTATACAGCAGCACTGGACATATGGCAGCAGAGGACACCACCACTGTAAGTCAAGAAAAAGGAGGGGTGCGCTATCAATAGCAGCTGGTATGGGGATGGTAAGTCCCCTGGAAAAATTTGAACAACAAGAAAAAGAAAAGCTACCAGCGCTGGCTGATCATGCATATAAAGAAAAACAATCTATATTCCAAAAGGCTTGATGGATAAAATACCACATTTATTTCACATGTATAAACACATAAAAGATTAATATGTATTAAATGAATAAAATATTCGATAATAAATGCCACAGAGTGCCTGAATTATTTGTACGTCCACATTTGGCAGTTAGTAACACTCAAAGGGACCAAGGTCACTGGAGATGTCCATCACTAATCGGTTATTTTTGCATAAAGCCGATAATTTTGCAGATATGAGGCATTTACCAGTGATCCTGAGAGCAGATAAGGTCCACCTGTTGTATAGCTGAGTCGGTTATCCTCTTTGGCATGGAGGAATGAATCCAGAAAGGTGGATGCTGCTGAGTAAATGTCCCAAATGGTGTACACCAGAGTGTCAGGAAAGCCAGTGGTAATGATGAATATCAGGGTAAGTGAGATAGCTCAACGCGTTTCGCTGGTTTAGATGATCCAGCTTCCTCAAGAGCAAAATTATCCTTATATGGTATCCAAACCCCGCGAGAATCCGACAGCGGGATGATGACATTTTGCCTCGTTCTGGTTTCCGAGTCATGTGGGAAAACTCGAGCTGGGCTCGGATCCGGGCTCCGGACATGAAGTTCGGTAGGGTTCGGTTCTCTCAGAACCGAACCCGCTCATCTCTATTTATTACCAGTTATTTATATAGCACTTTACAGAGAATATTTGCCCATTCATATCAGTCCCACTCCCTGCATGGCCGCAACTAGGGGGGGGGCTCGGGGGCGTGTGACCCGGGTGCAGGCTTTGTGGGGGCGCAGGCTGTCCCCCCTCCCACCCTTCAATACCACTTTAGCATGGACACCGGCACCTGCACTTTCAGTTCACAACACAGAGCTTTCCGGATGTGTATCCATGGTGACGAGTGCATGGAGCTTTCTAACCTCTTATCAGCGGGTCTCCAGGGTGCAGACATCAGCTCCACTGACCGCACTGTGGGGTTTATTCATGAAGCAGTGAAAACAGTGGAGAAGTGAGTCACTGGAGAAGTTGCCCATGGCAACCTATCAGCTTCTCTGTATAATTTTATAGTATGAAAATTATAAATGTTACTTCAGTGCTGATTGGCTCTTCTCCACAGGCTCACTTCTCCACAGTTTTCACTGCTTCATGAATAGACCACTGTGAGTCCCTGCCACCCTTTCTACAATTGGGACTGCACGGACCGGAGCTGCAGTGCAGGGGAATTCAAGCCGGCTGTCAGATACTTCATCACCAGGATCGCAGCAGCGTGGACATTCCTTTGTAGTGAGCTTTAACTATTTCCTCACATCAGATTGTACACTCACAGTTGGAAGATAACTTTTCCGCTCCCTTCATTTGTTGCACTTTCACCTCAGAAACTGTCAGCATAACGGTAATTTAATTTATCCCATCCACCATAAAGAGCCATCAGCAATATAACACTATACACAGCCACAGGGGAATTAGTTCTATTTCATTGTAAATACAACTCAGGATCCCATTTTGTGTGTGTGTATGTATGTATATATATATATATATATATATATATATACAGCGCCGGTGCTAGGGTATTCGGCGCCTCCCTGCAAACTATAAATTTGCGCCCTCCCGTACTTTACAATGGGACAGCGCACATAATGCTTATACACATAATGCTTCCTGTAGTAGTGGGACTTACACACGTAACGCCCCCCTGCAGTAGTGATACTTACACACGTAACGCACCCTGTACCAGTGACACTTATACAAGACGCAGTGACGCTTACACACATAACACCCCCTGAAGCAGTGACGCTTACACACATAACGCACCCTGTAGCACTGACGCTTACACACGTAACGCACCCTGTAGCACTGACACTTACACACGTAACGCACCCTGTAGCAGTGACGCTTGCACATGTAACACCCCCTGTACCAGTGACGCTTAGACACGCAACGCCCCCTGTACCAGTGACGCTTACACACGTAACGCCCCCTGCAGCAGTGCCGCTTACACACGTAACACACACTGTAGAATTGACACACACGTAACGCCCCCTGTACTAGTGATGCTTACACACGTAATGCCCCCTGTACTAGTAACGCTTGCACACATAACGCCCACTGTACCAGTGATGCTTATACAAGATGCAATGCCCCCTGAAGCAGTAACGCTTACACACATTATACTGCACAGTCACACATACACTACATACACATATACATACACACACATGTACATACTGGGGGTCATTCCTAGTTGATCGCACATAGCAACTTTTTGCTGCCCATGCGATCAACTCGACGCCGCCTATGGGGGAGGGCTTTTTTGCATAGCAAGGCTGCGATCGCTTGTGCAGCCCTGCTATGCAAAAAAAGTTTTGTGTAGAACTAGATCAGGGTAATAGTTACTTACCCTGTGCGATCGGTCCAGCGATGCAGGTCCCGGAAATTGACGTCAGACATCCGCCCTCCAAACACCTTGACACGCCTGCGTTCGCCGAACCACTCCCAGAAAATGGTCAGTTGACGGCCCGGAACGCCTTTCTCCTGTCAATCTTCTTGTGGTCACCGCTGCGACCGCTTTCTTTGTTCTCGGCGTCGCTGACTGGCGACGGCTGTCACCGGGCAACGACGTGCCTGTGCAATGCAGCTGCCGCCCATGAGCAGTTTCCAACCCGATCGCACAGCTGTGAAGAAGTGCAGCGTGCGATCGGGTCGGAATGACCCCCACTGGTCATACATACAGTCACACACACACACTCACACACACACACACACACACACACTCTCTCTCTTTCCCGCCACTTACATAAAAAAGTCTGGAAACTTGTCCTCCTGTGATGCAGGCTGCAGTCTGGTCCCGTGTAGCTCCGCCCCTTATTCCTGTGAAGCTCCGCCTTTTTTAGTTCCACCCAGCACACTGTGGAGGTAGAGGGGGTGCAGCAGGGGGATATAAACAATCGTGAGGCACTATGGAAGCCTGTTTCCAAGTCCAGCAGGCAGGAGCACACAGCCACCTTGTTTGCCAGCCAGGCCACGTCCCCCGCCCAACACACTGAGGGGTAAATTTACTAAGATGGGAGTTCTATTTAAGATGGGATGTTGCCCATAGCAATCAATCAGATTCCAGGTATTACCTTCTAGAACGTGCTAGATAAATGAGAAGTAGAAGCTGATTGGTTGGGCAACATCCCATCTTAAATAGAACTCCCATCTTAGTAAATTTACCCCTGAGTCTGTGACAGGGGAGGAGGAGAGGAGGCTTCATGATGGCAGCGCCGCTGCCTGTCATAGAGTTTGACAGACGCAGCAGCCTGCATCAGCAGGGCAGGGGAACTCAGCACAGATGCTAACTTGCTCGGGTGACAAAAATCCTAGTTTCAGCCCTGGTCCCTGCCCCAGTGGAGTTTGCAATCTATATTCCCTACCACATGTATACACACAAATTCATGCTAGGGTTGATTTTGTTGGGAGCCAATTAACCTCCCAGTATATTTTTGGATTGTAGGAGGAAACCCACGCAAGTACGGGAAGAATATACAAACTCCACACAGTTAGGGCCATGGTGGGAATAGAACCCATGCTAACCATTACACCGGGATCAGTACTAAATGCCGCCGGTCGGATTCCCGGCGGTCGAAATACCGACGCCGGAATTCCGACCACACAATCCCGACAGGGGTGGCGAGCGGAACGCAGCCCCTTGCGAGCTCGCTTCGCTCGCCACGCTGCGGGCACTATTATATTCTAGAGATGAGCGCCTGAAATTTTTCGGGTTTTGTGTTTTGGTTTTGGGTTCGGTTCCGCGGCCGTGTTTTGGGTTCGAACGCGTTTTGGCAAAACCTCACCGAATTTTTTTTGTCGGATTCGGGTGTGTTTTGGATTCGGGTGTTTTTTTCCAAAAACACTAAAAAACAGCTTAAATCATAGAATTTGGGGGTCATTTTGATCCCAAAGTATTATTAACCTCAAAAACCATAATTTACACTCATTTTCAGTCTATTCTGAATACCTCACACCTCACAATATTATTTTTAGTCCTAAAATTTGCACCGAGGTCGCTGTGTGAGTAAGATAAGCGACCCTAGTGGCCGACACAAACACCGGGCCCATCTAGGAGTGGCACTGCAGTGTCACGCAGGATGTCCCTTCCAAAAAACCCTCCCCAAACAGCACATGACGCAAAGAAAAAAAGAGGCGCAATGAGGTAGCTGTGTGAGTAAGATTAGCGACCCTAGTGGCCGACACAAACACCGGGCCCATCTAGGAGTGGCACTGCAGTGTCACGCAGGATGGCCCTTCCAAAAAACCCTCCCCAAACAGCACATGACGCAAAGAAAAAAAGAGGCGCAATGAGGTAGCTGTGTGAGTAAGATTAGCGACCCTAGTGGCCGACACAAACACCGGGCCCATCTAGGAGTGGCACTGCAGTGTCACGCAGGATGTCCCTTCCAAAAAACCCTCCCCAAACAGCACATGACGCAAAGAAAAAAAGAGGCGCAATGAGGTAGCTGACTGTGTGAGTAAGATTAGCGACCCTAGTGGCCGTCACAAACACCGGGCCCATCTAGGAGTGGCACTGCAGTGTCACGCAGGATGTCCCTTCCAAAAAAAACCTCCCCAATCAGCACATGATGCAAAGAAAAAGAAAAGAAAAAAGAGGTGCAAGATGGAATTGTCCTTGGGCCCTCCCACCCACCCTTATGTTGTATAAACAAAACAGGACATGCACACTTTAACCAACCCATCATTTCAGTGACAGGGTCTGCCACACGACTGTGACTGATATGACGGGTTGGTTTGGACCCCCCCCAAAAAAGAAGCAATTAATCTCTCCTTGCACAAACTGGCTCTACAGAGGCAAGATGTCCACCTCATCTTCACCCTCCGATATATCACCGTGTACATCCCCCTCCTCACAGATTATCAATTCGTCCCCACTGGAATCCACCATCTCAGCTCCCTGTGTACTTTGTGGAGGCAATTGCTGCTGGTCAATGTCTCCGCGGAGGAATTGATTATAATTCATTTTAATGAACATCATCTTCTCCACATTTTCTGGATGTAACCTCGTACGCCGATTGCTGACAAGGTGAGCGGCGGCACTAAACACTCTTTCGGAGTACACACTTGTGGGAGGGCAACTTAGGTAGAATAAAGCCAGTTTGTGCAAGGGCCTCCAAATTGCCTCTTTTTCCTGCCAGTATAAGTACGGACTGTGTGACGTGCCTACTTGGATGCGGTCACTCATATAATCCTCCACCATTCTATCAATGTTGAGAGAATCATATGCAGTGACAGTAGACGACATGTCCGTAATCGTTGTCAGGTCCTTCAGTCCGGACCAGATGTCAGCATCAGCAGTCGCTCCAGACTGCCCTGCATCACCGCCAGCGGGTGGGCTCGGAATTCTGAGCCTTTTCCTCGCACCCCCAGTTGCGGGAGAATGTGAAGGAGGAGATGTTGACAGGTCGCGTTCCGCTTGACTTGACAATTTTGTCACCAGCAGGTCTTTCAACCCCAGCAGACCTGTGTCTGCCGGAAAGAGAGATCCAAGGTAGGCTTTAAATCTAGGATCGAGCACGGTGGCCAAAATGTAGTGCTCTGATTTCAACAGATTGACCACCCGTGAATCCTTGTTAAGCGAATTAAGGGCTGCATCCACAAGTCCCACATGCCTAGCGGAATCGCTCCCTTTTAGCTCCTTCTTCAATGCCTCCAGCTTCTTCTGCAAAAGCCTGATGAGGGGAATGACCTGACTCAGGCTGGCAGTGTCTGAACTGACTTCACGTGTGGCAAGTTCAAAGGGCATCAGAACCTTGCACAACGTTGAAATCATTCTCCACTGCACTTGAGACAGGTGCATTCCATCTCCTATATCGTGCTCAATTGTATAGGCTTGAATGGCCTTTTGCTGCTCCTCCAACCTCTGAAGCATATAGAGGGTTGAATTCCACCTCGTTACCACTTCTTGCTTCAGATGATGGCAGGGCAGGTTCAGTAGTTTTTGGTGGTGCTCCAGTCTTCTGTACGTGGTGCCTGTACGCCGAAAGTGTCCCGCAATTTTTCTGGCCACCGACAGCATCTCTTGCACGCCCCTGTCGTTTTTTAAAAAATTCTGCACCACCAAATTCAAGGTATGTGCAAAACATGGGACGTGCTGGAATTTGCCCATATTTAATGCACACACAATATTGCTGGCGTTGTCCGATGCCACAAATCCACAGGAGAGTCCAATTGGGGTAAGCCATTCCGCGATGATCTTCCTCAGTTGCCGTAAGAGGTTTTCAGCTGTGTGCGTATTCTGGAAAGCGGTGATACAAAGCGTAGCCTGCCTAGGAAAGAGTTGGCGTTTGCGAGATGCTGCTACTGGTGCCGCCGCTGCTGTTCTTGCGGCGGGAGTCCATACATCTACCCAGTGGGCTGTCACAGTCATATAGTCCTGACCCTGCCCTGCTCCACTTGTCCACATGTCCGTGGTTAAGTGGACATTGGGTACAACTGCATTTTTTAGGAGACTGGTGAGTCTTTTTCTGACGTCCGTGTACATTCTCGGTATCGCCTGCCTAGAGAAGTGGAACCTAGATGGTATTTGGTAACGGGGGCACACTGCCTCAATAAATTGTCTAGTTCCCTGTGAACTAACGGCGGATACCGGACGCACGTCTAACACCAACATAGTTGTCAAGGACTCAGTTATCCGCTTTGCAGTAGGATGACTGCTGTGATATTTCATCTTCCTCGCAAAGGACTGTTGAACAGTCAATTGCTTACTGGAAGTAGTACAAGTGGGCTTACGACTTCCCCTCTGGGATGACCATCGACTCCCAGCGGCAACAACAGCAGCGCCAGCAGCAGTAGGCGTTACACGCAAGGATGCATCGGAGGAATCCCAGGCAGGAGAGGACTCGTCAGACTTGCCAGTGACATGGCCTGCAGGACTATTGGCATTCCTGGGGAAGGAGGAAATTGACACTGAGGGAGTTGGTGGGGTGGTTTGCGTGAGCTTGGTTGCAAGAGGAAGGGATTTACTGGTCAGTGGACTGCTTCCGCTGTCACCCAAAGTTTTTGAACTTGTCACTGACTTATTATGAATGCGCTGCAGGTGACGTATAAGGGAGGATGTTCCGAGGTGGTTAACGTCCTTACCCCTACTTATTACAGCTTGACAAAGGGAACACACGGCTTGACACCTGTTGTCCGCATTTCTGGTGAAATACCTCCACACCGAAGAGCTGATTTTTTTGGTATTTTCACCTGGCATGTCAATGGCCATATTCCTCCCACGGACAACAGGTGTCTCCCCGGGTGCCTGACTTAAACAAACCACCTCACCATCAGAATCCTCCTGGTCAATTTCCTCCCCAGCGCCAGCAACACCCATATCCTCCTCATCCTGGTGTACTTCAACACTGACATCTTCAATCTGACTATCAGGAACTGGACTGCGGGTGCTCCTTCCAGCACTTGCAGGGGGCGTGCAAATGGTGGAAGGCGCATGCTCTTCACGTCCAGTGTTGGGAAGGTCAGGCATCGCAACCGACACAATTGGACTCTCCTTGTGGATTTGGGATTTCAAAGAACGCACAGTTCTTTGCGGTGCTTTTGCCAGCTTGAGTCTTTTCAGTTTTCTAGCGAGAGGCTGAGTGCTTCCATCCTCATGTGAAGCTGAACCACTAGCCATGAACATAGGCCAGGGCCTCAGCCGTTCCTTGCCACTCCGTGTGGTAAATGGCATATTGGCAAGTTTACGCTTCTCCTCCGACAATTTTATTTTAGGTTTTGGAGTCCTTTTTTTACTGATATTTGGTGTTTTGGTTTTGACATGCTCTGTACTATGCCATTGGGCATCGGCCTTGGCAGACGACGTTGCTGGCATTTCATCGTCTCGGCCATGACTAGTGGCAGCAGCTTCAGCACGAGGTGGAAGTGGATCTTGATCTTTCCCTAATTTTGGAACCTCAACATTTTTGTTCTCCATATTTTAATAGGCACAACTAAAAGGCACCTCAGGTAAACAATGGAGATGAATGGATTGGATACTAGTATACAATTATGGACGGGCTGCCGAGTGCCGACACAGAGGTAGCCACAGCCGTGAACTACCGCACTGTACTGTGTCTGCTGCTAATATATAGACTGGTTGATAAAGAGATAGTATACTCGTAACTAGTATGTATGTATAAAGAAAGAAAAAAAAACCACGGTTAGGTGGTATATACAATTATGGACGGGCTGCCGAGTGCCGACACAGAGGTAGCCACAGCCGTGAACTACCGCACTGTACTGTGTCTGCTGCTAATATATAGACTGGTTGATAAAGAGATAGTATACTCGTAACTAGTATGTATGTATAAAGAAAGAAAAAAAAACCACGGTTAGGTGGTATATACAATTATGGACGGGCTGCCGAGTGCCGACACAGAGGTAGCCACAGCCGTGAACTACCGCACTGTACTGTGTCTGCTGCTAATATATAGACTGGTTGATAAAGAGATAGTATACTCGTAACTAGTATGTATGTATAAAGAAAGAAAAAAAAACCACGGTTAGGTCACTGGTATATACAATTATGGACGGGCTGCCGAGTGCCGACACAGAGGTAGCCACAGCCGTGAACTACCGCACTGTACTGTGTCTGCTGCTAATATATAGACTGGTTGATAAAGAGATAGTATACTCGTAACTAGTATGTATGTATAAAGAAAGAAAAAAAAACCACGGTTAGGTCACTGGTATATACAATTATGGACGGGCTGCCGAGTGCCGACACAGAGGTAGCCACAGCCGTGAACTACCGCACTGTACTGTGTCTGCTGCTAATATATAGACTGGTTGATAAAGAGATAGTATACTCGTAACTAGTATGTATGTATAAAGAAAGAAAAAAAAACCACGGTTAGGTCACTGGTATATACAATTATGGACGGGCTGCCGAGTGCCGACACAGAGGTAGCCACAGCCGTGAACTACCGCACTGTACTGTGTCTGCTGCTAATATATAGACTGGTTGATAAAGAGATAGTATACTCGTAACTAGTATGTATGTATAAAGAAAGAAAAAAAAACCACGGTTAGGTGGTATATACAATTATGGACGGGCTGCCGAGTGCCGACACAGAGGTAGCCACAGCCGTGAACTACCGCACTGTACTGTGTCTGCTGCTAATATATAGACTGGTTGATAAAGAGATAGTATACTCGTAACTAGTATGTATGTATAAAGAAAGAAAAAAAAACCACGGTTAGGTGGTATATACAATTATGGACGGGCTGCCGAGTGCCGACACAGAGGTAGCCACAGCCGTGAACTACCGCACTGTACTGTGTCTGCTGCTAATATATAGACTGGTTGATAAAGAGATAGTATACTCGTAACTAGTATGTATGTATAAAGAAAGAAAAAAAAACCACGGTTAGGTCACTGGTATATACAATTATGGACGGGCTGCCGAGTGCCGACACAGAGGTAGCCACAGCCGTGAACTACCGCACTGTACTGTGTCTGCTGCTAATATATAGACTGGTTGATAAAGAGATAGTATACTCGTAACTAGTATGTATGTATAAAGAAAGAAAAAAAAACCACGGTTAGGTGGTATATACAATTATGGACGGGCTGCCGAGTGCCGACACAGAGGTAGCCACAGCCGTGAACTACCGCACTGTACTGTGTCTGCTGCTAATATATAGACTGGTTGATAAAGAGATAGTATACTCGTAACTAGTATGTATGTATAAAGAAAGAAAAAAAAACCACGGTTAGGTCACTGGTATATACAATTATGGACGGGCTGCCGAGTGCCGACACAGAGGTAGCCACAGCCGTGAACTACCGCACTGTACTGTGTCTGCTGCTAATATATAGACTGGTTGATAAAGAGATAGTATACTCGTAACTAGTATGTATGTATAAAGAAAGAAAAAAAAACCACGGTTAGGTCACTGGTATATACAATTATGGACGGGCTGCCGAGTGCCGACACAGAGGTAGCCACAGCCGTGAACTACCGCACTGTACTGTGTCTGCTGCTAATATATAGACTGGTTGATAAAGAGATAGTATACTCGTAACTAGTATGTATGTATAAAGAAAGAAAAAAAAACCACGGTTAGGTCACTGGTATATACAATTATGGACGGGCTGCCGAGTGCCGACACAGAGGTAGCCACAGCCGTGAACTACCGCACTGTACTGTGTCTGCTGCTAATATATAGACTGGTTGATAAAGAGATAGTATACTCGTAACTAGTATGTATGTATAAAGAAAGAAAAAAAAACCACGGTTAGGTGGTATATACAATTATGGACGGGCTGCCGAGTGCCGACACAGAGGTAGCCACAGCCGTGAACTACCGCACTGTACTGTGTCTGCTGCTAATATATAGACTGGTTGATAAAGAGATAGTATACTCGTAACTAGTATGTATGTATAAAGAAAGAAAAAAAAACCACGGTTAGGTGGTATATACAATTATGGACGGGCTGCCGAGTGCCGACACAGAGGTAGCCACAGCCGTGAACTACCGCACTGTACTGTGTCTGCTGCTAATATATAGACTGGTTGATAAAGAGATAGTATACTCGTAACTAGTATGTATGTATAAAGAAAGAAAAAAAAACCACGGTTAGGTGGTTTATACAATTATGGACGGGCTGCCGAGTGCCGACACAGAGGTAGCCACAGCCGTGAACTACCGCACTGTACTGTGTCTGCTGCTAATATATAGACTGGTTGATAAAGAGATAGTATACTCGTAACTAGTATGTATGTATAAAGAAAGAAAAAAAAACCACGGTTAGGTGGTATATACAATTATGGACGGGCTGCCGAGTGCCGACACAGAGGTAGCCACAGCCGTGAACTACCGCACTGTACTGTGTCTGCTGCTAATATATAGACTGGTTGATAAAGAGATAGTATACTCGTAACTAGTATGTATGTATAAAGAAAGAAAAAAAAACCACGGTTAGGTGGTTTATACAATTATGGACGGGCTGCCGAGTGCCGACACAGAGGTAGCCACAGCCGTGAACTACCGCACTGTACTGTGTCTGCTGCTAATATATAGACTGGTTGATAAAGAGATAGTATACTCGTAACTAGTATGTATGTATAAAGAAAGAAAAAAAAACCACGGTTAGGTCACTGGTATATACAATTATGGACGGGCTGCCGAGTGCCGACACAGAGGTAGCCACAGCCGTGAACTACCGCACTGTACTGTGTCTGCTGCTAATATAGACTGGTTGATAAAGAGATAGTATACTACTAATATTATATACTGGTGGTCAGGTCACTGGTCACTAGTCACACTGGCAGTGGCACTCCTGCAG
The DNA here is from genome assembly GCF_028390025.1 of Pseudophryne corroboree. Classification (NCBI taxonomy): domain Eukaryota; kingdom Metazoa; phylum Chordata; class Amphibia; order Anura; family Myobatrachidae; genus Pseudophryne; species Pseudophryne corroboree. The sequence continues at coordinate 250,808,215 of NC_086446.1, forward strand.
CAAAAGTGTGCACTGTTTAATTTTAATATAATATTATGTACTCCTGGCTCCTGCTATAACCTATAACTGGCACTGCAGTAGTGCTCCCCAGTCTCCCCCACAATTATAAGCTGTGTGAGCTGAGCAGTCAGACAGATATATAATATATATAGATGATGCAGCACACTGGCCTGAGCCTGAGCAGTGCACACAGATATGGTATGTGACTGAGTCACTGTGTGCTGTGTATCGCTTTTTTCAGGCAGAGAACGGATTATAAATAAAAGTGGTGGTCACTGGTCACTATCAGCAAAACTCTGCACTGTACACTACTGAGTACTCCTAATGCTCCCCAAAATTAGTAAATCAAGTGTCTAAACGGAGAGGACGCCAGCCACGTCCTCTCCCTATCAATCTCAATGCACGTGTGAAAATGTCGGCGACGCGCGGCTCCTTATATAGAATCCGAGTCTCGCGATAGAATCCGAGCCTCGCGAGAATCCGACAGCGTCATGATGACGTTCGGGCGCGCTCGGGTTAACCGAGCAAGGCGGGAAGATCCGAGTCGCTCGGACCCGTGAAAAAAAACATGAAGTTCTGGCGGGTTCGGATTCAGAGAAACCGAACCCGCTCATCTCTATTATATTCTCCCTCTATGGGTGTCATGGACACCCACGGAGGGAGAATATGTCGGGCTTGTGGCGGTCAGGATTCCGGTGTCGGTATTTCGACCGCCGGGATTTCGGCCGGCGGCATCTTGACCGCATCCCATTACACCATCTGTACTGCCCCAAGCCTTTAAACATATGTTTTGATAGAGAAATATGCATACGTTGTTAGATTTAAATATTCTCTCAACTACAACAGATATAACTGTTCCCACAGTGTATGAAAAAAATAAACATTGCTGATATACATTCACAAAAACATGTTCCTTCCCTGTAGATTGTAAGCTTGCGAGCAGGGCCTTCCTAACTCTGACTGTTTGTTATTACCCAGTTTTGGTTCATCACTGTTGTTTCCAATTGTAAAGCGCAACGGAATTTGCTGCCCTATATAAGAAAGTGTTAATAAATAAATAAAAAACATATATTAAAACATATGTGTATAAAGAAAATAGATAGAGTGCGCTGTCAAGAAGCTGCTGGTGTAGGGGTGGTAAATCCCCAATATAATAGATATACAATACAAATAGTAGTCACCAGCGCTAGGTTGTAGGAAATAAAAATGATACTCTAATTTGTAAAAAACTCAGGACGTCCTGAGTTTTTTACAAATTAGAGTATCATTTTTATTTCCTACAACCTAGCGCTGATATATTAAAACATGATCACTGAAGAAAGCACTTATTGGTTTCTGTGATGAATCCAAAATAAGCCAATCAAAAGTGGCTAGCTAGTGCTGGTGATCAATATTATCTGTGCGACAACTGCAATTTATATATTATATATTACTTTAACAGCTGTTTAGTCATCTCTATGTGAGGCTGCATCTGTGCAATTACACAAACACACCCTTTCTGTGTTCAGTCTGCGATACACCGCCCCTTCCTTCCAACTTCCTACCTCTCCAGTCTAAAGTACACTAGGTGCAAATGTTAGATTTGTACAATCTGCACTTATCATACTTGCCTACTTTTGAAAGAGCATTTCAGGGAGGTTGTGAAAGTAACACCTATAAGCGCAGGCGCGTACTGCTACATCAGAGAGGAAATCAAAATGACTGACATCCAAATGTAAATGAGCCCCAAAGTTCGTAAGATCTATATGTTGAAGAAAAGACACTGATATTTTGCAGGGTTTGTTCTTGTATTGTGTTTTACAAGAGGATCCATACACTGTAAGTGGCCACGAGAAACCTTATTTAAAATGAATGTAGCCATAGGGATCTGTGCCTTATAACTAATTTGTTATTATTATTATCCTTTATTTATATGGCGCCACAAGGGTTCCACAGCGCCCACTTACAGAGTACATATGCACATAATCAAAACAGGAAAACAGTGACTTACAGTTGAAGACAATGCAGGACAAGTACAGGGTAACTAAACATAACTACACCAGTAAACGACATAGCGATAAGTTCCAGGTGGCCAAAAAACTGAGGGATTTGGGCAGTTGAGGATTATTAAAGTAAGAAAAGTATAAGCACATGAGGGAAGTGGGCCTTACTTGTGAGACCTTACATTCTGGGGGGAGGGGTAGACAGACAGGGGTGACACAGATCGGGGTACATAGAGAGCGTGGAACAGAGGGTTAGGAAGGATGAGATTTGGCTGGGTTTGGTAAAGAAGTGGGTCTTAAGAGCCCGTTTGAAGTTTTGTAGAGAGGTGGAGAGTCTGAGTGGGAGAGGTAAAGAATTCTAGAGAAAGGGAGCAGCATGTGAAAAATCTTGGAGATAGGACTGGGAGGAAGTACTCAGAAGATAGGAGAGTCGGCGTGCATTAGTAGAGCGAAGAGGACGGGTGGGAGAGTAAAGGGAGATAAGGTCAGAGATGTTGATGGGAGAGGAGTGGGTGAGTGCTTTGTAAGTGAGTGTGAGAAGTTTGAATTGGATTCTGAAAGGGAAGGGAAGCCAGTGAAGGGCTTGTATGAGAGGGGAGGTGGATGTAGTGCGTTTGGTGAGGAAGATGAGCCGGGCAGCAGCATTGAGGATAGATTGGAGTGGAGAGAGGTAATTGTCAGGGAGGCCAGTTAGGAGGAGATTACAGTAGTCCAGTCTGGAAATAGTCAGTGAGTGAATAATGATCTTAGTGGCATCCTGGGTGAGAAAAGTTCTGATCCTGGAAATGGTTTTGAGATGAAAATGACAGGTTTGTGAGAGGTGCTGAATGTGTGGTTTGAAGGAGAGGGAGGAGTCAAGGATTACGCCAAGACAGCATACTTGGGGGCTAGAGGAGATAGTCGTGACATCAATGGATGATGAGATGCAGGGAAATGGCACTGATTATCCCATTTGAATGTATGTATCTCTGATTTCTTCCACCCCAGAATGTAATAGCTACATAATTGGAGAAAGGTGCGATCAGGGACAGTGGTGTAACTAGAAATTTATCTCCCCCAAGCCAAAAAATTCTTCGGCGCCCCCCCCCCCCCCCCCATAATTGGCAGTAGTCAAGTGACAAATATGCGCGCGCCGCCAAAAGGGTGTGTGGCTTAGTTGAAATGGGTGTGGCTTCACATAAAGGGGCGTGGCATTGCAGGAAAAGTCTACCTTATACCCCAGTTTTGCAACCTGCACGCCCAAACGTTAGCCACCACAGGAAAGAAAAATAATCCTGATTCATGCCCCTTACATTAATTGTCATTTTTCCTCCTTATAGTAATGCCCAGTATACATTATGCCACATGCTGCAATGGCCCTTAGACATTATGCCACACACAATAATGCCCATGACACAATATGCACACACTGTAATGTCCCCGACACATTATGCCACACACCGTAATGCCTGTGACACATTATGACAGGAATCGCAATGCCCGTTATACATTATGCTACACACTGCAATGACCCTGATACATTATAGCACATACAATGTCTGTGACACATTATGACACACACCGCAATGACCCTGAGACATTATACCACATACCACAATGATCGTGATATAGTATACAACACACCGTAATGCCTGACACATTATGACACACACCGCAATGTCCATGATACATTATGCCACACACCGTAATGCCCATTACACATTAAGTTCTACAGTAAGGCTTCTAATTACTTTTAAATTACCTGCTCATTGCCAGGGGTTTCATGCTCTTGGTTCCATGCACGGTGCCAGGGATTTTCATGCTCAGGGTGTCATGCTCGTTGCCAGGGGTTTCATGCACTGGGTGTCATGCTCGTTGCTAGGGGGTAGTGCTTGTTGGTAGGGCCGTGCTCCCAGTGCCACATATGCCCCCAGTGCCAGATATTCCCCCACAGTGTCAGGTACATGCCCCCAGTGCCAAATATACCCCCCCCCCAGTGCCACATATGCCCCCAGTGCCAGATATTCCCCCACAGTGCCAGGTATATGCCCCCAGTGCCAGATATTCCCCCACAGTGCCACATATGCCCCCTCAGTGCCTGCTCCCCCCACAGTGCCAGGTATTTGCCCCCAGTGCCAGATATTCCCCCACAGTGCCACATATGCCCCCTCAGTGCCTGCTCCCCTCAGTGCCAGATATTCCCCCACAGTGCCAGGTATATGCCCCCAGTGCCAGATATTCCCCCACAGTGCCAGGAATATGCCCCCAGTGCCAGATATTCCCCCCCAGTGTCACATAAGCCCCCTCAGTGCCTGCTCCCCCCAGTGCCAGATATTGCCCCCACAGTGCCAGGTATATGCCCCCAGTGCCAGATATTCCTCCACACAGTGCCAGGTATATGCCCCCAGTGCCAGATATTCCCCCACAGTGCCGCCAGGTACATGCCCTCAGTGCCAGATATTCCCCCACAGTGCCTGCTCCCCTATTCTTCCCCCCCCCCTGCCGCTCCTTTGTGTTGGAGGGACACGGAGCGCACAGCGCGCGCCTCACCCGTGTCCTTCCTGGCTCTCCTGCGGGTCTAATAAAGGAAGTGCCGGTTCGTGAGCCAATCAGAGCTCACGAACGGCACTTCCTTTATTACACCGGCCGGAGAGCCAGGAGGGACACTGAGAGGCGCGCGCTGTGCCCTCCGTGTCCCTCCAACACAGCAGCGGAGGGAAGGAGACCGCAGATTGACATGCGGACGCTCGTCCGCATGTCAATCTGTTCTAAGTCAGTGGCACCCCCGCAGCCCCTCGCCCCCAAGTCACCGCGAGGACTGCGGGGGCAGTAGTTACGCCGCTGATCAGGGAGATTGCTGGACTATTCAGGGAGTGAGGGAGATTGCTACTATTTCAGGGAGTCTCCTGCAGAATGACGGAGGGTAGGCAACTATGGCACTTGTGCACATGCTTATGCATGTGGCCTGTTTTTTGGGCGTGAGCAGAATCTATTTCACATTTTCCTCTATGCAACTTAGCATAAGCCCAACTCCGCATTACCCCTTGTGTGTCTTTAAGAGCAAGAGTTCTACTGTGTATTGGCAGCTTAATGGCACAGTAGTCGCATGTATAAACTAATGTAAGCTGTAGCTAATTCTAGGTATCTTCTTCAGTTTGTTTCTGCTGCTGAAAGTGCCAAGTCTGTACCTGCCGACATGCACGTTTCATCCAATCTGAATATAGTGGTCTATTTATTAAGCCTTGGATGGAGATAAAGTCGCTGGAGATAAAGTACCAGCCAATCGGCTCCTAACTGCCATGTTACAGGCTGTGTTTGAAAAACGACAGTTAGGAGCCGGTTGGCTGATACTTTATCTCCAGCGACTTTATCTCCATCCAAGGCTTAGTAGATAGACCCCACAGTCTCTTTCTGCGTTTCTCACTTAGGGGTCTATTTACTAAGCCTTGGATGGAGATAAAGTACTGTACCAGCCAGTCGGCTCCTAACTGTTATTTTTCAAACACAGCCTGTGACATAGCAGTTAGGAGCTGGTTGGCTGGTACTTTGGGGCCAATTCAGTAAGGATAGCAAATTCTGCTAATCAGCAGAATTTGCTATCCTTTTGCATGCATGCTGGGGGCCGCCCAGCGCTGGACAAGGCCGCCCAGCATGCTGACCGACGCCTCCCCCCCTGCTACAAGCTGAAATTGTGATCGCCTCGCAATTTCTGCTTGTCAGCAGAAACTAAGGTTGACTCCTGCCGGCTCAGCTTAGCTGCGGCCGCAGGAGTCCCAGTGCCATCTTACCTGTCGCGGTGGCTGCGTGTGACATCATGCAGCTGCCGTGCCCCCCCCCCCGTTTGCGCCGCACAGCCCACCGTTCGGGTTGCCCCACAATGCTCTGTTTCCTCCCTGATTGACAGGCAGAGGCGACCACATTTTCCATTTTCTGCGGCCCCCCGCAGAAAATGCAGATGCATGCGCAGTAGGGACCACTGCGCATGCGCCACGGCACCCCCGCAAAAATTCTGGGCGGATCGTGATTTGCGATCCGACCTGAATTAGCCCCTTTATCTCCAGCGACTTTATCTTCATCCAAGACTTAGTAAATAGACCCCTTAATTTACTAACTGCCAGGGCTGGCCAGAGCTTTATTGTTTTGGTATGTGGATAATTTGGTGCCCCTTAGTTAAATATATAGGGGTGCGGCTTCATGGGGAAGGGGCGTGACCACAGAATAGTATCAATTCACTTATTACTACACAGTCAATCAATTCATTATACTACACAGTAAAGCCCCTTATACATTCTATGCCACAGAAGAGCCGCTTATACACATTATACCAGCCTGGTTTGCTAGAAATAATCAATTTTTGCACTTTAAACAAAAAAAAGCTAGCAAAACTATACTGGGGGAGATCATGTACAAGTGTAATCAAATAAGCTGACACATACGCCCATATCTGTATTACCGCCAGCAATAGCAGCTTAGGGGTAACATTTGAATGCATCTCACAGAAAACTAGTAGTCCATATACATCTTAGTAGTCCATATACATCTTACATACAGCAGGGAAACCTGAAACATCTCCATAGGACTGTATACCTTTAGGCCTAGCAGTATCCACAACCAAACTACACGTAAATTCACAGGCCACTTTAAATCTCGCTGGAATCACACTTGAATCTACATAATATATCGGAGCCTATTTAATTTGGACCATGGAACTTTCCGTGTGTCCATTAGTCTTTATGATAGCCTACTTTTTAGTGTTATTTGCCCTTAACAAACACACCATGCACATGTACTATCACATACATGCAAGATGCAAGAAAGGGCCATCCCAAACCCATTATACAGGTGAAACTCAGAAAATTAGAATATCATATAAAATCAATAAAAAAGAATTTTAAATACAGAAATATCGGCCCTCTGAAAAGTATAATCATGCATATGTACTCAGTACTTGGTTTGGGCCCTTTTTGCATGAATTACTGCCTCAATGCGGCGTGGCATAGATTCTATCAGCCTGTGGCAGAGCTGAGGTGTTATGGAAGACCAGGATGCTTCAATAGCGCCCTTTAGCTCTTCTGCATTGTTTGGTCTCATGTCTCTCATCTTTCTCTTGGCAATGCCAAGAGGTCAGGCGAGTTTGCTGGCCAATCCAGCACAGTAATCCCACGGTCATTGAACCAGGTTTTGGTACTTTTGGCAGTGTAGGCAGGTGCCAAGTCGTGCTGGATAATGAAGTCAGCATCTCCATAAAACTTGTCTGCTGTAGGAAGCATGAAGTGCTCTAAAATGTCCTGGTAGACAGCTGCGTTAAGGAGGAGGATTTCTAACAGTTTTGGAGCGGTAAGAGGGTACAGCACACAGGCGGCGGTGTTATCCACTCAGCTCACTGCCACCTGCAGCCAGCGCTGGGCAGTCAGGAAAGGTGGAGGGAGAAGGAGATGGTGGAAGCTGGGGGGGGGGGAGGGGGAGTGGATGTTTGCTCCCGGGTGTCCTTGCTTCGGGAAGGAGAGGGGGAGTCGGCTGCGCTGCTCCGGGGGAGGCGGGGGAGGAGGAGGCGGAGGGTGGGGCTTCGGAGCGCTAAGATAGCTATTAGCGCGGTGCAATGCAGCTCAGCGCCACGTAGCATCTTAGTACATCCCGCCCCTAATCTGTAACAGGTCGGAGTGAAGGTGTATAATCTAGTTATTGACCTAGACATATGTGTGACTCCACTCGGCTGCAGCGGAGGCTCCCATTGGATGTAACCTGTGTGAGAGGGCGTTTCTTGCCCAATCAGCTGTGGGCTGGTTGTGATAGACCTGACGCTAACCCACTGAGAGCTCCTAGCCACGCGCAGCGTTATACACACAGTCACAGAGTCACAGATCTGGGCTATTATATAGGAGATTAACATTTATTTGCTGTATATACAGCCATCATGTTCCGTAGCGCCTTACAATTGTACCTTATAATACATTCCACAATTGGAATTCATACAAAGTAAAGCTCATGGGCCTGTTTACACCAATAAAGTTGATATTTAAGTTGCTTTTCATGGCAATAAATTAGAGATGAGCGGTTTGGTTTTATTGGTAACCAAACACACACAAACTTTGGGGATTCAAGTAGAACAGAGTCCCGGCTCAGATCATTTTTGGGAATCCAAAGTCCTGCTCTTACATAGAGTTCAGAACTCGGATTTAAAAAAGGTTTTGGATTGCATGTAAGTCCTTCTCTCGTGATTCCAGGTGCCATGGCGTATGGTGAGGTGAGCATAATGAACTGGAAATGACTGGAAATTAATGTTATTGATGTCAATAATACTATAGTATCATAAATGGGTCCAAGTTACACATGTTTCTAAGCTGTTTTATCACTTTTTATTGTTTTTAAAGAAACCCAGATCCAAAACCATACCTAAAACCGAACCCAATACATTTGACAGTGGCTTTGCAAAACCAAAACCAGAAAACGATGATGATAAATAAACCGTTATCAATGCATTTTATCAATATCTCTGTCATATAGCTGTCATAAACCAGGACAGTAAAAATAAGACGTACTATAAAAACATACCTGAAAAACCTAAAAAAAACCAAGCAATGTTTTTTTTTAAGACACAAGTCTACACAAGCTAACAAATTGCAATTGAAACCTTTAATATGTTACATCTAAACAGCTAAAACTATAATATATATATAGTACAATGGGTATGATGGGTAAAGCGAATAGTTACTGTACAGCAAATATCTAAAAAAAAAAATTCACATTGTCATTATGGTGTATTGTGTGTAGAATTTTAAGGGAAAAAAAAAAAAATTATTCCATTTTGGAATAAGGCTGTAATATAACAAAATGTGGAAAAAGTGATGCGCTGTGAATACTTCCCGGGTGCACTGTATTTACTGATCATCCTGTCTACATCACAAAAAAATTGTAAGTAGATGTGCTAATACTTTATATTAATAATCAATCTGAATCCTTCAGTCCTGGTCCCCATACCATACCATAGCTTAGAAAGAAGCAGGTACATGTTAAATCCAGTACATCCTTCCACCACAGAGTACAGTGAGTGCACTAAGCATTCCGCTACCAGTGGCAAACGCAGGATTTCTAAAGGGGGGTTTCCAAATGCAATCTCCAAATATCCCACTCTGTGGAACATTATAGATGATCTATAGTATAGGCTGTAATAAACATACCGGTATTTAAATTATATAAATAATATAAGTGGTCAGGAAAAGGTTAAACATACTATAATAAAGGCACAAACATTATGGAACTAGTACTGCACTTTCTAAGCACACATTCTCCCACCTCATGGTAAGGCTCCTGTCTCTTCTTTCTGGTAGCTACTCTTTGGTCCAGTGCACTGAATGAGGGCTCAAAACCACACACACAGCAAAATTTGTAGAAAAATCTGCTACTGGGCATGTGCAGCAGCTCTGCATGATACGGCGGCAGCTCTAGTAATCGTATTATATACCATTACTATTGTTGTCATAATTTGCCACTTGCCAAGGGAAGGGGGGTTTCTGGGCAACCAGAACCCCCCCCCCCCCTGCGTTTGCCTATGGCTACTGTCCAGAACTGATCACAGCCACCAGCAGTGCTGAGTACAAAGTGCTGGGAAGTGAGGGAGGTAACCTCCTAGCTGATGCACAATGGTAACACTTACTACAGAAGGTTTGTTCCATACGGTACACTCCTCTTCTAGTTTCTTAAAATTGCCATGCATTACTATATATATTATTACTATGAAATATATGTGAGGGGCCTATTTCTAGAGTAAACAGGGACTGCCTGGTGTATCAGTCAAGAGTCATAGGTGGTTCCTATAAAACACACCTAAAAATAAATGTTGGGTCACCTCTTCTCTCACTTGACTTATGTTACCAGGTCATAACAGCAGCTATTGATGGACTTAGTAGAATTGGTCTGACTACTAGGCAGCAATAACATGGGTAGTTTTACAACCAGCTCACAATAATGTTCTTCATCGCATATAGCTCATGAGTCATGTCTGAAACAAAACAGTGTTGTGTAAAAGGAAAACGCAGTGCCATGAGTTTGTCATTAGTTTGGCTCAGATACATGGATTTAAAGCAGATGTGCGGACATAATATGTGGAAAATCTCTCTTTCCTCCACATGAAGTTATTGCAATATGTGGAAAGATTGGCACCCACATAACGTTAATTAGGTATAATGATACTGTGCGACATGAAAAACTTATTTTATGGAGAGAATATTAGAGAAAATACTGCAAGAAACATGGCATTGTGATTTATTTGAGTGTGTTTAATAAAATCTGTCAACGGTTTGAAGGTTTGAAAATGTTTCAATGAATCATAAAAGGGATTTATACCAGCGAGCTAATGGGTATGGTCGGATATCCCCCTGTCTTGTGGGGGGACTATGGCTGTAATATTTTCCAGACTAAACAACAACTTGTGAGGTCAAGCACTCACATCTTGTGCTTAAATCTATATCTACTCTTTATTTATCACACAAAAAAACTCAGTGCTTGAGTTACTTTAAGTGGTTGTCCACCCTTATAATGACTTCTTATTACTAGCTAGGTTACTAGCTAGTTCACACCCTTCAATGGTCCTGATGAAAATGTTTGAACATAAACATTAAAACGTGGATGCACTTAAGACCGCTTTGAGTCACTATTTGCATCAGAATCAGAATCAGAATCAGCTTTATTGGCCAGGTATACTTGCGTATACTAGGAATTTGTCTTCGGTTTGCTATACAACAGCCAAGTAGGTAACAGATAAGCTGGGGGGGGGAGGGGCAAGTAAAGTCACACAGATAGGTATACGGTAGGGACACAAGTTAGTTACACGTACGTCTAGTCAGTCAATGTCAGTCAATGCATGGAGCCGTGAGTGCCGCCAACAGCCGCTGTATGTACCTGGGAACTACTATTGTTACCTATGGAGGGCACAGGCCATTACTGAGTTTTTTATGAATATGGAAAGGAGTGCCGCTGACTGCCTATGTATATTTATATGTATATATATATATATATATATATATATATTTATATTTATAGCCTTTCTGTTTTCTGTGATCTCCAGCCATTTCCATGTTTCCATATCAAGACATTTTTTTGTTGATTTGAGATATACAACTGAAACTGGTGGTATAAGGGGTTTGGTATGATATGTCGACATGGGAATATATGTCAACGTCGACCATGTTGACATTCACATATAGACAGTTATGAAATGTTGTCATGTCAGAATGTTGACATATCGTCAATGCATTGCCTGTTAACATGTTAACAATGCTGACACAATAACTTTCAACATTGTGGTGTCGGCATTATAAATGTCAACCTTTTGACTACATCCCAGTATAAGGAAATGGATTAAAACCACGGTAGGAATCTAAATGAAAGAAAAAGCAGTAATTTAGTAGAATGTTGCTGTTACCATGGGATGTGACACAAATAGGTTTTTTTTTCTATACAGGTGTATCTAATGCAGAGACCATAGAAGTGTTATGGCTTACTATTACTGGATTATGCAAAGACATGACAAGCACATTAACGTCATGCTTACTTTTGATGAAATTGTAAATGTTACTTTGGCTGCCCTTTTATAGTTTCAAAATAAAAGAAACTAATAGTAAATCCCACACAAAAATATGAAACCTACAAACCACTGAGACCAAAGCACTGTAACTATAATAGTAGTACTGTATATTGGTGAAGCAATATGCCTTTCTCAATGATATATGCCACATAGTTTCATTCTGCAACCAAACACTCAACAAATGACAAGACATATTTTTTTTTCACCCTATAAGATTTTTCATCAGCTATTTTCCTGCAGGTGGTATCCACTGAGATACAGACCCCCCTCCACGTTCCTGCAACCTTTTAAGACACTCCTGCCATTCTTCTTCATCTTGACTAACAATTTGGTAATGAAGTATTGATTTTCACTTGCCTGCTTATGGACCATATTAGATTTCCACTGATAAACTGCCCAGGGCCCTACGGTCTCCAATGTCCCTTTTTTGCTGTCACTGAAACAAAGTGCTGCAGAGGTAAGATAATGACTGGAAACACTGATGTACGGCTACTCATTTCATCTATTTGTAGCTCTTGACAGGGGGAAGAAAGTACCATTTTTCATAGTTTAATGTTTCAATGTGCTGCACAGAATCCAGTCACATTGCAAACTCCGTTTTCATTGTAATGTCCATTTCCTATTTATAAGCCCTATGGGATAGTTTGTCTAAAGGAAATGTTTCTATTCACTTCAGCTATTACGGCTGCACCTGAGCTGCCCAATCCAGCTATTGCACTGGGGATCGATGCATCACAGTAAGTGGAAGAATTATTAACTTTAAACAGAACTAGAGCCAACAAACCTCTGAACAATGTTAATCTTCTGTGCAGCTTGCTCAAATGGTAATGCTTAACTGTACAGCTGCCAAAGATGTGTTTCATTTGATTATTTTCAGTTTGCTTTATGGCTTTCTTTTTTTTTCTCAAATTCTGTAACATGTCAAGATCTATATGTTTTATAGGGATTCTAAAAATTTAGTGAGGTTAAAATATCGAATAGGCAGTGATGTACACACTGCAGATGGCATGTATGGCTCCCAAAATTCAATTACAATAGATCCAATATGCAAAATACTACATATGTATTACATATACATTTGTATATGTAAAAGTTACTAGACACTTGCAGGCGCTAATACATTTTACAGTTTAGATGCTTGTGCAAAGTAACTGAATTGAATCTACTATTCAGTCTTCTCTATCTGACTGATACTCAGGTAGTCTGATGTGCACAGGTAAAAAGGCTACTTGTCACAGACTGTCGGTGACATCACTGGCTATAGATGTGTTGCCCCTGTACTGTTGGCTAGCACTTCATGCTGGCTCACCGAAGCATAGTGTTTAATGTAGCTTCTGTTCAAAAGACCTACAAATTGTGGCCCCTGGTCTAACCACAGCTGATAGCAGCTGGCAGTATGTGAACGAGATCACAATGGGACCAGACATACTGGGATTAGCAGAAGAGGCAGTACTGGTCCAGGACAGAATGCTGACCCAAGGTCAGGGTCATAAGTAAAAGGGGATTGTCAAAAACAGCCAAGGTCATTGGTCAGTAATAAGCGATCAAAAAAATAAACAGAAAAGCACAAGGTTAGTCAGGAATAAGTTAAGTCTGTAATGGATAAATAAACAAAAAGAACAAGACAACTCTACAGATCAGCAAAAATACTATCACTGGCAATGAGTCGTCAATGTAAGGAACTTGATGATATCAGATGGCTAAGCTTTGCGAGGGTAGAATAGAGGTGGCACAGATGCATGCCTATGCAGAAGAGTGTGAAGGGGATCGTATGAGTAATGTGGCTGAGCTTGGCATGCTATAGTACTCCTACACAATTTTAATGGAATACATATATGGAACCACTTGACCAGGATCAGGATGGGTACATGAGAATCTGTATCGCAATCTATCTTCAGAACCTTTGCCCTACCAATTAACTGAATAAAACAATTTTACATCTTAAAATTTAAGATTTGAGGTTAATTACTTTGGTGATCACTCAAGAGTACAGAAGTTTTTATGAATGAAAAGTGACTTGGAAGGTGTTGTGATGTGTACATATGTAGAGCAGCTTCAACTTGACAAAAATAATATCCTATACTGAAGCCAAGGAGCTACCTTCTTAAGGGGCAGTTTAAGCTGCTTCTTTTTAGTGGAGAGCCTTATCGCCGGGATGTATGGAGTTGCATACTCAAAAAAACACAATCAATGTGGGTCTTAAGGAATGTTTTGTGGAACTAAGTGGATGTCACAATCAAAAAATAAGTGTGGTAGCAGAGTTAAGAATTTGCATTTATAGAAATACCATATATACAGAGGAATAAAAAGGCACAAAAACCATGGACTGTCTGTGGATTTACTTGTAAGTGTTGTTGAAGCAAGAGTAGAACTAAATGGACTAGATAAAAAAATGTTGGAGTAATAAATAAAGATATTTATACAAGAAAAGAAATTGCAAATTGAGAGGAACTTAAATCTTGACAGACCCTCTAAACATGACACCATCCTTAATTGTTGAAATAAACAGCCCTTGTAGTAGAGAGTTTTGCAGAATGCGATAACTGTACAGGTGGAATCATTTTAGAAGAGTGTGATTTTAGAAGACTGTGTAGATGGTAGCTTTTCTGGGACCACATGCGCTATGACCTCCTAATTTCATAGACCAGTAACTAATGAAGTGGCTCTTGGATCCACAGTACATGTAAAGACCAAGAGATCACCAATAAGTGTGAAGAGATTCCCATGTAGGAATAACCAGGGATTTCTCATTTTTTGTGCAAACCCCGTGCAACCACTCCCTGAAATTAATAATCAATGCTGGAATATCTGTTATGTAAGAGGATCATTTCCCATAAAGGTGTAGCCCAGGCAAGAGCTTCCCCAGAGAGGAACATTGCATGCTTGAGATAAAGTTGAGAGGCTCATGCTACCTCTTCCACCACCAAATCTCTCACCCACAGACCATGTACCTAAACTACTCCAATCTTATTTTCAGTCCTACTCATGGAACGCTCTACCTCACCTGACCAAGTTTATCTCATGTCTGCTCCTCCTTTGTCTACCTGCTATGTACTTAAAATACTGTGGATGTGAAGCCATTGTACTGCTAGTAGTTTATATTATACTGGCTCACCTAAGGCTTTGCTGTAATACACTCACAGGATAGACTTCCGTCACACTCCAAAAGGCAAATAGTTGAATGTGCATGAACCATATGACAGTGGGACAAGACACAGATGTTAGATGTCAGGGAAAGGCCAAGGATCAGGATGAGCAACACAGATTCCAAGTCAGAATACAAGCCAAAGGTCAGGTTCACAAATAGGGTTTGTAATGAGTGATCAGAACAGGAAACAGCAGACAGAAAATGGTTAGGATCAGGCATGTCAGTAATGAGTATTTATATAAGCACATAGAAAAACACTATCAAACAGCAAAGCACACCCATAATTAGACGGCAGAGTAACCATCCATTGGAGGATATAGGTGGGGAAGAAAGGATGGGTACATGCCTATGTAGCAGCAGGGACTGTGAGCAGGTATAGGCTATTGAGCAATGCTGCTACATCATGTTATATCGCCCCATTATTACACCAAAGAAAGACTAATCCTTGTCAATTCAGAGAAATTCCTTTTCATCCTGGCAGGAGGCTAGTTTTCTAAATTTCTTTAACAATGTTACTACACTCTACAAAACAATGGTCTATAAGTTGGGTAGATACATTGAAAAGTTGAATCACATGTTTTTCTTTAAATTATAAGGCAGTGTAAAAAGATTGACAATGAAATATTGGAAAATGTTGCATAGCGGGATATAAGGATGATGCCATTTGCAATCTATGTTGTCTACATGTACCAAATATTCCATACTTGTGCTGGTATTTCTATGGGGAACTATTTTCATTGTGATTTGCAAAACAAGAACATTGAAGGTAATTCTCATACATTGTCTAGGAAATTAAAAAAATGTACATGATGATGACTTCTTACAGGTGACATTTAGAGGACTTTTGGTGACTAGTTATTGATCAGACCATTATCTTCCCTTCCCCCCATCTCCTGTCACAATTGAATTGGACATAGTGTGCTTTTTGTTGTAGAATTGGGAAGGATAACATTCCAGATTGCAAACTACTTAATGCTAAAATGAATGGACAACTAAAGTTGTCATGATATGCCACACAAAGGGTGTCATGTGCTTTCCAGAAATCATGGCTCCAACTGATTGAATCCATGACATAACGTAGAGGAATATAAATCATGTGCACAATTTCTGCAGTGTAGTAATACTGTGTAACCTGACAATTATTCAATATTCCTCTCCCTGGAGTGTGCATCAAATTTAATAAATCTTTTATACATATAACACAAGCTTCCCAGACAGGCAAGGTTAGCACCGGCTCAGACATGGCAGTTTTAATGACACTAAAAGCAAGGAGGAAAGAAGGATATAGATGTATGACACAAGTGGCAAGGAGTAATACACACAGTAACTCTTAGCGCACACTTAGCAGATCTTCTGCTTTATTCCGCAGACACAGTACTGAGATTTAGGTGTAGTAAGTTACATAAATACATCTACATGTAAAGCTACATTTACATAGACACAAATGTATAAAACTGTCACTTACATGAGGAATCCTCTGATGCATCAGTTAGGACTAGCCTGGCTCATGTTAATTATCCCGCATTCAGTCCAACATGACGGATCCAAGATTTTGTCTTTATGGTCATCTTCATGCAATATCTGCTAGACTCACGTACAAAAGTGATGTTGTTCTTTGGCATCTTCTTCCAGTTATAACAATCTATCCAGCTTCACTTTTAATCTGTGCAATATAGTCATTAATAATCAGATCTAATTAAGACACACATTAAAAGCCAGTTAAAGTTAATTTAACGTAAAAATTCCAATAGAGTTTTATTAGCTTTTCCTCATTAAATTAGCGCTATGGATTTTTAACGGATGTCTTAATTATACATTATTATTAACAGAATCAACGTGATATGCAAACTGGAATTGGGCTGTAAGTCACCCAGCAGATGTGTACCTTATGCTTTTATACAATATAGCATTACTCTAGCGCTTCCTCCACAAATTTGATATATTGTTCAAGAGTATAATTTATTCTCTGAATTTTCTCCTTTTGAACCATTTTGGTACTTTTATGTACTTTTTTTTTGTAATGTTTACATTTTTTTTCCCTTTTTCTTGTCTTTGAGGGATTGGGGTACTGGATACCGGTAGTCAGGATGCCAGGGATCAGAATACAGACACCGGCACCCTAACTACCATAATTCCGACAGGTGTGAGCAACTATACTAGCCCTAAACCTACCTGTAATCCTCCCTTCCTGCAGTCTAACCCTCCCTTCCTGTAGCCTTAACCCCCCCCCCCCCCCCAGCCTATCCCTAACCCTCCCTCTGCAGCCTAATTATAACCCTCCTCGGCATACAGATGGAGCTACGTTAATCGTGACTCTGCCTATGCCTGAGCACGCCCAGCAAGGTGGACCGCTCGGAGTGAACAGGCCATGCGTGTGTCATAGACACACATGCGCCCCATTCAAAGTGAATGGGAGCATCTGGGTACGCACGGCGGTGGGCTGAGGCGCGCCTAGGCACACTGCCCGCCCTCGCCTGCAATGTATGTTTGGAATTCCGGCTGTTGAGATTCTGGCATTGGCATTCTGACAGGAGTGAGGATTCTGGCGCTGGTCTTCTGGCTGCTGGCATTCCGTCCATCAGGATGCCAACTACATCCCCTTTCAGGTATATTTATTAAGCCCTATTCCTGTCAAATGATGGTTTTTAGAGAATTTGCACATGAATTAATAATGCATTTGTATTAATAGGGAACCACAGCTGATATCATTGTTATCTGCTGCAGTCTTTCTATTTTGATGGAAATCTAAGGTGCCTGTATTTTGGACAGATGCTGAAAAAAAAAAAAGATGGCATTAGCCATTGTAGCCTATAGGCTACAACACGCATCGGCAGTAGCTATGCTGGGTCTGAACCTGGAAGTAAGTGATTCACTTTTAGACTTCACCGACCAAGGCAGCGTTAATTGCAAGTTTGCCACAAGTTGCTTCTACATTGTTTGGATGGAAATAAATGAGTATATTACCCCGTATACAGAGCTGTAGGCATCTCTGTGGCTGTATCGGCCCTATCCTTATGCTGTGATGTTATCAATACTGCGTACCTGCATCAGCACTGTAGGCCTGATTCAGACATTATCGCTGATGTGCGTTTTCGCACAGCGGGCGATCAGGTCATAACTGTGCATGCATATGCACCCCAATGCTCGCGCGCGTCGGTCAACAACAATGGGCATCGCCGGTCAGCGACAGGATGGTGCGATGGTTCTCAAGGTAATTGACAAGAAGAGGCCATTTGTGGGTGGTAACTGACCATTTACTGGGAGTGCTTGGAAAAACACAGGCGTGCCCGAGCATTTTCAGGGAGTGTGTCTGACGTCAGCTCCGGCCCCGATCAGCCTGTTCTGATCGCACTGCAGGAGTAAATCCTCGGCTGTGCAAAGACTGCACATAGTGCGTTTTCGCTGCTTGTTGTACACATGGGATCGCATACTTGTACAGTGAATTTACACTCCCCCTGGGGGCGGCGACTATCTGAACGCAGGGCAGCAAAGATAGCAGCCCAGCGATCAGGTCTGAATCACTCCTTATATCTGGTGCAAAATTAGGGGGCAGATGTATTAACCTGGAGAAGGTATAAGAAAGTGATAAACCAGTGATAAACACACCTGGTATCAGCTCCAAAATGCAAATTGACAATTAGGAGCTGACTGACTGGTGCATTTATCACCTTGCACTTATCACTGCATCATTGCATCTCCTCCTGTGTCTGAAAACGGCCCTATTTCTTCATATGCATTACTCTGCACAGCCCACAGTTCCTTTGACACACCCTCACTGACAATTGCCTATGTTAGAATACCCCATTACAGCCCAGTTACAACCCTTCAGCTGCAAGTGGAGATGCCACTGAAATGCGTAGGGCTCTGCATGCCCAGCTGCACAGGTGTAAAATGATGGTGTTTTCTAATGCATATAGCTGCACCTGTAAAATGAATCACTATTTGCCTGTATATTTACTGTATAAAAGCCAAATTCCTGATACACTATCCCTGTATGAACAATGTGGGCAGAGCATTCATAGACTATATCAACTCTCACGGATCAGAAAGTTGGCTCTTACACTGCCGGCTATATCATGTAAGTAAATAGTGTGTGTGAGTTCAGGGTTACAAACACATTACATTTTTGATTGCACTTACCGGAACCCATTTGGCAGACAGTTATAGGAATGCCAGACTTTAATTGAATCATTATAATATTGTGGTACATTAAATGGAAGTTGCTCATAATCAATGTATTGGCCACAGGTGCATGTTAGGGAGAGGTTAATCCAGACAAGACAAAAAACACAAAACAAATTACAGCAGCACACTGCAATTGGTCAGCACAAGAGATTTGTATCCGTTGTGATATTTATTAACTTTGGTGGTCATTCCGAGTTGATCGCAGTCAGCAACTTTTTGCTGCTAGTGCTATCAAACTAATCCCTGCCTATGGGGGAGTGTATTTTAGCTTAGCAGGGCTGCGAAGGCTTGTGCAGCCCTGCTTAGCTAAAAAAGTTTTGTGTAAAAGTAGACCAGTCCTGGACATACTTACCCTGTGCGACGATCTCAGCGATGATGGGGCCGGCCTTGACATCAGACATCCGCCCTCCGTTCTTCTGGACACACCTGCATTTTCCTTACCACTCCCAGAAAACGTCCGCCAACGGACAGGTGACGCCCCGGACGCCTTCCTTCTGTCAATCTTATTGCGGCCGCCTTCTTCGTATCCAGTGTCGTAGCCTTGCGACCCCTGTCACGGGCAATGCCGCACGTACGCAATGCGCATTACAGACACATTTGCACTGCAGCGAAGAACCACTGCGTGCGAACAGGTCGGAATGACCCCCTTTGTTTTAGATTTTGATGATAATTTCATTATTGGGTATTACTAGCTATGTGATTATAATGTTTTAGAGCCTATGTTGCATCAAACACTGGGATGTTTGCTCCATATGAGAACAGGTCAGATCTTGTCCCTGAATCATGTTTCTTTTTACATCAGAGTTCATCTTTAACTTTATGGTGATTAGTGTGATAACGTTTCCTAGTTTCAAATTTCCTATTATAAAAGATAATGAGTTCTGATGTATAGGCTACTAAGTGATTCATACGGTGTATGTTGTTTTTCATATATTTGCACTTTTTTGATGAGTCAACATAAATACGATTTGGTAGGTATCCAATTATCAGCGCAAATTTTTTTGGCAAAAAACCCACACACACTATTATCACGATTTTGGCCCAAAGATCATTATTGGGCTATTCAATTAGAGCCTGTTTTTTTTTCAGGTGAAAAATTACCCTTTTCCTGGTGAAAACACATGGGATCGTGTCAGGGCTGATGCAACACACTCAGCAGAGTATGCAAAGCAGTGAGGCGCCGGGCTGGAGAGGTGCCCTCCACACTTTGTTACCCTGCTGCTGTCTGTTGTTGCTGCAGGCTGCTGCTGTGCCTGTCAAACTGTATGACAGGCAGTGGCACCAGCAGCTTGAAGCGCCCCCTCTCCTGTGAAAGCATCAGTGATAAAGGCCTGAAAAGGCGGTAGAGCTACACGGAAATGAGGGTGCAGAGCTACACGTAACTGAGTATGCTGTATAACAGAGGGAGAGAAGGAGCTGTTACAGATCTGGCCGGCCAGGCATTGTTAGGTAAGTGTAATACCCTTGTAAAACCCAAAGGTAACCCTTTGTTAAGTCCCCTGTCTATGATATGGATTGTGATAAGATAAAGTTATAATGTTCTTGGCTGTACCTTGTGTATATAGTGATAAAAAGAACAGTCTCATTATTGCAATTAGCCTTTCATAGAAGGATAGAGGCATGTTTAATATTAGAACCTTCAAGGAGGGAAGATCGTACTGTCAGCCTGAACGTGAATCTATTAAACTACTTGACTGCCTCACAAAGAGTGGAATTGCTGGCGCGAGGGAAAGAGCAGTGGAGTCAGCTCGTGCAGGGGACCTTTGGCGGGACTGATCCGGGGCTCTGGAGAGAGAGATATAAAAAGGAGAGGACCGTTGGTGCGCGGAGGAGAAGGAGATCGGGACCCTAGCTGCGCGGAGAGAGTAACGCGTCTGCTGAGAGATCACTGACGGACAGCGGGAGAAATAACAAAAGTACCCGATTACAGTGTTCCCCCAGCCGTGGAGTGGAGTCCGGGTCAGAGTGAAGTGCCGACAGCGGTGGCAGACGAGGAGACCTGCGGGAGCTCGGAAGTGGGAGAGCTTGCCGGAGTGACGCCCACCGGGAGGTGGCTGAAGCGGGCTAGACCAACCCGACAAGAGCTGTACTGCAGCCGAGGCAGTGAGTGACAATTGCGGGGAGTGGAGGAGGAGAATCCGGCAATCCCATATAAGGTTAGAGGTGGGCCTGTCAGTGTCACAGAGCGGCCCTCTCTTGAAGGGAAAATAGACCCAGTTTATTATAACCACAATTTCATTGCTACAAACTGACCCTGTATGGAAGGGAAATAGCCTGTGTGACCTAAATAAACATTGCCTGGCCACAGGGAGAATTTATACAGAAGGGGAAAATAGTTCAAAGTCACCAGATAGACTATTTAATTGCAGCTTTTTGCCAGAAATACTTCTTATCAGAAAAATACATTTGCCTAAATACAAACAAGTAAAATAGAAAAAATACTTACCTCAGGCACCACATAGACAGATTAATGAAGAGGAATCTCGACAACTCCTATTGTTTAAATTGGATGGATAAATTCAGATATATAAATTTCTTCATGAAGCTGTAGCGAGAGAAGAGGAGAAAAGAAATTAGTATTCCATGCTCAGGTATTCTTGAGTAATTCTAGCACATTATATTATTATAGGACTAAGCGCAATAAATAGAGACCCTCAAGCGCAGCTAATTCAAGGAGGCAGTACTACAAGCTAATAATTAATCTCATTGGTGATTAGACTGATTTGAACTACGTTAGGATTTACCGCATCTGATAAGATTGCAAGTTACATCAGAGACTTCAACAAGTATGCTATTAGGAGCGCTCCTACATTAAATCCGGCATTTTTGGGAAATACACTTATAACTAATTCCTCAAGGACTTCATGTGCACCAACGGTTTCTGGCCAACAGTTACTGCGCAGTATAGACACTAGGGGAGATTATATAGACAGAAAAGTTTCTAAAAGATACCTAACCATAAACTACTAGAGTAATTGTTGAATAGAATATTATTTATGTTACAGATATGTTTGGTAACTGTGTATTGTGATTGTGATAACCCTAATATTAAATCCAGGTTGTCTCTTCGTAAGATCTGAAGGCGGAGATTTGCTGGAATCGTCAGTGGCTGCACAATAAAAAATTGTTTGATTGATTACGTGTTTGGACATATCTATATATGTACTAGTATATGGTAGTAATTCCTTCTTATGAACTTGTTGTGGTCAAATAATTAATTAATAATTGTTTTCCCTATATATATGTTAACTATAATCCTAACTAACAGTGAGAAGGTATTACAAAATTTGGCGTCACACGAACAGGATAGCGAATAAAGAAAATGTCAGACAACGAGCAAACGTCTAGTATAGCGACATCAAGTGCAACAAGCTCAGATATGACAAGTACATCTACTACAAGTACAACAAGTACCTCAACAACTATGACCAATACGAATCCCATTACCCTTCCCTATTATTTTGGGGCTCCATGGTTACCTGCATATGCAGGGTCGGGGGATACAAGTGGGAAAGATTCAAGTACATTCATTGAATTTAAAAGAAAATTACAGGCTATATTCAGACTTTACCCCTTAACCAACCTTCAACAAGTGGAGATTTTAATCGGTCAATTAAAAGGATCAGCCTTACGAGAAGTTTTGTCTTGGCCCTTGGATGAAAGAAAGACAGTGGAGCAAGTATTTCAAAGGCTGTCAACTATTTTTGACATAAGTACCATCTCGGAATTAAAGTCTCGTTTTTATTCCCGCAAGCAGCACCCTTGGGAGTCATTGCGAGATTTTGCATTGAGTCTACAAGAAGCATTAAGAGACATACAAGAAATTGATAACTCAGAGATAAGGGAGGTGGATGAAACATTAGTAAATCAATTCATTGACGGTGCAAATTGTGAGAACGTTCGAACTCAGTTGAAACTTCTGAGAATGCAGAAAGCGACTGCCTCCTTTCTGGATTTTAAAGAAACGGCTATTAAAGTAATCGGTCCAGCACAATCTCAGGTAGTGTCTTTTCCGGAGCTACCTGGTTATCAAGAGCGATTCAGTGAGACCGGTGCTCCTAATCGTGTATCTACGGAAGTAACAAACCTATCGAAAACTCCTATGCAGGGTATACAAACCCCGAATGCTGACACAATTTTTATATTAAAAGGACAAATGGAAGAGTTGACAGCAGGGATGGCTAATATGAACCGGGAGCTGCAGAGGCTCGCTAAACACACCCCATCAGGTCGAACCGGATCAAACTGGCGTAGAGACCGTAGAAGAACCGAGGAAGATTGGTGGGAACCGCCTGAGAGAAGAGGCCGTAGACCAACTGACAGATTTGATTCACAAGGCCGTCCCATCTGTCGGAGATGTAATAGGAGTGGTCATGTAGAGAGAGTATGCTCTCAAGAAGAGTCTTTAAACGCCAATGCCCCGAGGCCAGAGACCAACCCTCGGGGAGATCCAACAGAATAGGTCCTACACCCGAAGAATGGTGCCCTAAATACATAGGGCAGCTCCCCGTTATTAACATCTGGATTAATGGGGTACAAGTACCAGCCACTTTAGATACTGGTTCTCAAGTAACTACCATCCAACAAGATGCTTTCCTTCAGTATTGGGGCAGACTGGAACTGTTGCCACCACCCCCAGCTTGGCTGCGATTGGTCGCCAGTAATGGGTTAAGTATTTCTTGTCAGGGATACTGTGAACTAGACTTTCAAATTGGACAGGCCCAACTAGTAAAACAAGGATGTATCATTACCAATGTCAAGGATCCAACGGTACCTCCCATTATCGTAGGGATGAATATATTACAACTGTGTCCGACTGAATTGATTGCCGCCCTCCAGATGGAGTTAACCTACGCGCCCTCGGCTTGTCAAAAGGCTTTGTATCGGACTATTAAAATCATACAGGGACAACAACATTTCTTTAACGTCAGTGGTGAGGTGGGCAAGATAAAGACTGCGGATCGAAAGCCCATTATATTACAACCCAATTCCGAGACCATAGTTTGGGGAAAAACCAAATGTGGGTTGCAAGGATGCAATTATGACGCGATCATTGAGCCCTGCCCTGGTTCCACCCGAAATGATATAGTTGTTGCGCGGACTTTAGTGACTGTGGAAGGGGGAAGAGCACCAGTGAGGATTCTTAACCCCCACGACTATTCTATTAAAATATATCGTCACCAAGTTATCGCCAGGTTATCCTTGGTCACCTTTCAAGATATAATAGAAGTAACGTCTCTGAAAGCTCAAATAAACCAATGTTCCCCTGAAAACGACAAGAGCAACAACCAATCCAATTGGTGGCAGGAGCTCCAAATTGGAGATGAAAGCACTTCAGATGAATTAAAAGCAGGAGTTTTACGAGTAGTGCAAGAGAATGCTGCCACCTTTAGTAAGAATGCATCTGATTTCGGAAAGGTAGATCGCATTTGGCATTATATTCCAACGGGAAATGCACCACCCATAAAAGAACGATATCGTCCACTTGCTCCAGCTCTATATCAACCGGTTCGCAAGATGTTAGAAGAGATGAAGGCTTCTGGGGTAATTTGTGAAAGCTATAGTCCATGGGCCGCCCCGATCGTACTGGTCCGAAAGAAAGATGACACTCTTCGCTTTTGTGTAGACTATAGAAAATTAAATCAAGTAACTCATAAGGATGCATACCCGCTGCCGCGTATTGAAGAGTCATTTGCGGCACTAAAATCGGCCACCTATTTTTCAACCCTTGATTTAACAAGCGGGTATTGGCAAATACAGATGGCCCCAGATGATCGAGAAAAAACGGCTTTCACCACACCCATGGGGTTATATGAATTTGAGCGTATGCCATTTGGACTCTGTAATGCCCCAGGGACATTCCAAAGAGTAATGGAACATTGTCTAGGTAATAAAAACTTTGAAATGGTACTGCTATATCTTGATGATATTATCATTTATTCCAAGACCTATGGAGAACATTTACAACACCTTCAGTATGTCTTCCAGCGCCTCGCTGAATATGGCCTCAAGGTAAAGCCATCTAAGTGTCATTTGCTAAAAACAAGCGTACAATACTTGGGGCATATTGTGAGCGCTGCTGGTATTATTCCTGATCCCGAGAAAATTGCTGCCGTACAGAGTTGGCCTATTCCAAGTACCATCAAGGAAGTACGGCAATTCCTTGGTTTTGTGGGATATTACAGAAGGTTTGTCGAGAAGTTCGCTCATGTGACCGCGCCTTTGCATGAACTACTCAGAGGAATGTCTAAAAATCAACTTGGAAAGAACATGAAAATAAATTGGACTCCGACTCAACAAGCCGCGTTTGAGAAATTGAAAGATTTGTTGACCCAGACCCCTATACTGGCATACCCTGATTATAGTCAGCCTTTCCATCTCTACACGGATGCCAGTAATCAAGGCCTTGGAGCAGTATTATCCCAAACTCAAGATGGAAAAGAACGAGTCATTGCGTACGCTAGTCGAAGTCTAAGAAAAACCGAGCGTAATGATGCCAATTATAGCGCTTTTAAATTAGAATTCTTGGCGTTAGTATGGGCGGTCACAGAAAAATTTAAAAATTACTTGGCTGCTACTCCCTTTACCGCCTTCACTGACAATAATCCATTAGCTCATTTGTCAACGGCTAATTTGGGAGCATTAGAGCAGCGTTGGGCTTCTCGGTTGGCCAATTTTCAATTTGTCATCAAATATCGAAGCGGTAAAAGTAATTTAAATGCTGATGCCCTGTCAAGAGTACCAAGAGAAACAAAGCAGGGATGTGATGAGGAAGGATGGGAGGAAGTAGAAATGCCGGCTTTCCATGCCATGTTAACCTGTCAACCAGTTGTCGTCACCCGAACTACTGGTATATCGAAGTCCGAAAATCAAGTGGCATTGGAGAATGGACCAGAGGAAAATTGGAGGCAAATACAACAAGAGAGCCCTGTGCTGGAGCAATTGAAAACTCTCTTGTTCCGAGGAAGGACGATGACCAGAGAAGAGAGATTAAATGCTGAACCCGAACTTCTCAAACTCTGGAGACAGAGGGAACATCTTAGAATCTGTAAAGGACTTATCATCCGCCGTGGAGTCCACCCTAAAACGCACCATCCTATGACCCAAATTGTGATACCAAAAGAGAAAAAGAATTCCCTATTATACAAGTACCATGACCAGTCTGGACATTTTAGTACTCAGAAAGTAGAAGCGCACTTGAGGAAGCGATTCTTTTGGCCTAATATGAGACAAGACATTGAAGAGTGGTGCGTGAACTGTAAAAATTGTGTTCTGCGGAAGCAAACTTCCTCCACTCAGAAGGCTCCCCTCCATCCTATCATTAGTCATCATCCATTAGAAATACTGACCATTGACCATGTAAAGTTGGAATCCAGTCGAACTGGATATCAATACGCTATTACCATGATCGACCATTACACCAAATTCGCTGTAGCTCTACCCATAAAGGATCTGTCAGCAAAAACAACAGCAGAGCTATTGTGGAGAGCTTTCGTGCGGCCCTATGGATACCCAGAAAATATCTTGACGGATCAAGGTCCAGCGTTTGAATCCAAATTGTTTAAAGAACTGTGTAACTTATACGGATGTAAGAAGTTGCGAACAACTGCATATCACCCTCAGGGTAATGGGTTGTGCGAACGAATGAATCAAACGTTGATCAATATGTTGAGGGCTATCCCGTTCCCAGAACGGCAAGAGTGGCCTACTTTGCTACCAGAGCTCACATTTCTCTATAACAACGCCGAACATAGCTCTACTGGATATACTCCCTACTACTTATTATTTGGACGAGAGGGAAGACTACCAGTCGATGTTAAGTTGGACCTGCCTCCAGCAGTCATTCAAGAAATGATTCCACAGAGTGATTGGGTGAAAGAACATAGGCGAAGATTGAAGGCTGCTCAAAACATTGTGGATCAAAGAATGGGGAATGTACGACAACATCAAGCTGAATATTATAACGAGACAGCCCGAGCGGAGCCGCTGAAAGTGGGTGACATGGTATGGCGGAAGAAAAATCAACGTATCAGTAAACTCGATAGTCACTGGGAAGCAGTACCTTATTTGATTATCGAAACTCCACACTCCAAGGTAGAGACATACCGGATCTCCAAAGATAAAGGCCAGTCTTTCATAGTAGTCCATAGGAATCAGTTAAAGCGCTGCTCAAATTTGTCCCTGATGGAGGATGAGAAACAGAGTGATAGAGCGGAAATATCCGGTTCATTCACCAATGACGAAATTAATGACCCTATGGGTATGATGAATTGGTGTTGGCCCGTATTGTCAAGCATAGGAATGCCTGCTGCGGAGGGAGCTACACCTGGATCAGAGAGAGTATTATCTGAACTTATAGAGGGAAAGGATTACATTGTTGCGGATCTTCCGTCCCCAGTTGAACTAAGAAGATCGAAAAGAAGCAACAAGGGGATTTTACCTCTCAGATATCAATGTTAATGGTTTACTAAGAAACTTAGATATTCGGCAAAGCTGAAAAGATACAGTAAGATTTTATGTGTTTAAAGTTAACATTTTACTCTTTTTAGTAATTGTTAAAGTATTTACAGTAGATGTACAGGGATGCATGAGGACATGCATAATTCAAGCAGGGATGTATGTAATACCCTTGTAAAACCCAAAGGTAACCCTTTGTTAAGTCCCCTGTCTATGATATGGATTGTGATAAGATAAAGTTATAATGTTCTTGGCTGTACCTTGTGTATATAGTGATAAAAAGAACAGTCTCATTATTGCAATTAGCCTTTCATAGAAGGATAGAGGCATGTTTAATATTAGAACCTTCAAGGAGGGAAGATCGTACTGTCAGCCTGAACGTGAATCTATTAAACTACTTGACTGCCTCACAAAGAGTGGAATTGCTGGCGCGAGGGAAAGAGCAGTGGAGTCAGCTCGTGCAGGGGACCTTTGGCGGGACTGATCCGGGGCTCTGGAGAGAGAGATATAAAAAGGAGAGGACCGTTGGTGCGCGGAGGAGAAGGAGATCGGGACCCTAGCTGCGCGGAGAGAGTAACGCGTCTGCTGAGAGATCACTGACGGACAGCGGGAGAAATAACAAAAGTACCCGATTACAGTGTTCCCCCAGCCGTGGAGTGGAGTCCGGGTCAGAGTGAAGTGCCGACAGCGGTGGCAGACGAGGAGACCTGCGGGAGCTCGGAAGTGGGAGAGCTTGCCGGAGTGACGCCCACCGGGAGGTGGCTGAAGCGGGCTAGACCAACCCGACAAGAGCTGTACTGCAGCCGAGGCAGTGAGTGACAATTGCGGGGAGTGGAGGAGGAGAATCCGGCAATCCCATATAAGGTTAGAGGTGGGCCTGTCAGTGTCACAGAGCGGCCCTCTCTTGAAGGGAAAATAGACCCAGTTTATTATAACCACAATTTCATTGCTACAAACTGACCCTGTATGGAAGGGAAATAGCCTGTGTGACCTAAATAAACATTGCCTGGCCACAGGGAGAATTTATACAGAAGGGGAAAATAGTTCAAAGTCACCAGATAGACTATTTAATTGCAGCTTTTTGCCAGAAATACTTCTTATCAGAAAAATACATTTGCCTAAATACAAACAAGTAAAATAGAAAAAATACTTACCTCAGGCACCACATAGACAGATTAATGAAGAGGAATCTCGACAACTCCTATTGTTTAAATTGGATGGATAAATTCAGATATATAAATTTCTTCATGAAGCTGTAGCGAGAGAAGAGGAGAAAAGAAATTAGTATTCCATGCTCAGGTATTCTTGAGTAATTCTAGCACATTATATTATTATAGGACTAAGCGCAATAAATAGAGACCCTCAAGCGCAGCTAATTCAAGGAGGCAGTACTACAAGCTAATAATTAATCTCATTGGTGATTAGACTGATTTGAACTACGTTAGGATTTACCGCATCTGATAAGATTGCAAGTTACATCAGAGACTTCAACAAGTATGCTATTAGGAGCGCTCCTACATTAAATCCGGCATTTTTGGGAAATACACTTATAACTAATTCCTCAAGGACTTCATGTGCACCAACGGTTTCTGGCCAACAGTTACTGCGCAGTATAGACACTAGGGGAGATTATATAGACAGAAAAGTTTCTAAAAGATACCTAACCATAAACTACTAGAGTAATTGTTGAATAGAATATTATTTATGTTACAGATATGTTTGGTAACTGTGTATTGTGATTGTGATAACCCTAATATTAAATCCAGGTTGTCTCTTCGTAAGATCTGAAGGCGGAGATTTGCTGGAATCGTCAGTGGCTGCACAATAAAAAATTGTTTGATTGATTACGTGTTTGGACATATCTATATATGTACTAGTATATGGTAGTAATTCCTTCTTATGAACTTGTTGTGGTCAAATAATTAATTAATAATTGTTTTCCCTATATATATGTTAACTATAATCCTAACTAACAGTGAGAAGGTATTACATAAGTAGAGGGAAACATAGAGTGAGTGTGTGTTTGAGAGAGAGAGAGAGAGAGAGAGAAAGTATATGTTAACCCTGTGAGGGAAGGGGGGTGGGGATGAGGTGCTACCTGGGAAAAATTAATTGAGGTGGTGGATGGTAGAAATCAAAGGCATGAATGGTTCTGAGTCATGAGGGGATCAGTAGGGGGGGCAATGAGCTGGCTTAGGGGGTACAGTGAGATATGATGATATCAGGGAGGTGTGATATGGGCAGTGAGGTGTGACGCTGGCAGTGAGGTATGATGCTGGCAGTGATGTGTGTTGCTAGCAGTGTGATGAAAGCAGTGAGGTATAATGAGAGCAGTGAGGTGAGATAGCGAGGCAGTGAGGTGTGATGGAGGTAGTCAGGTGTGATGCTGGCAGTGAGGTGTGACACTGGCACTGAGGCATGATGAGAGCAGTGATGTGTGTCGTGGAGCAGTTAGGTGTGATGAGAGCAGTGAGGTATGGTGAAAGCAGTGAGGTGTGATGGGCAGTGAGGTGTGAGAGAAAGCAGTGAGGTGTGATGGGATAGTGAGGTGAGAGGGGAGCATTGAGGTGTGATGCTGGCAGTGAGGTGTAAGGCGAAGCAGTGTTGTATGATGCGAGCAGTGAGGTGTGAGGGGAAGCAGTGAGGTGTGATGGAGGCAGGGAGGTGTGATGCTGGCAGTGAGATGTGATGGGTCAGTGAGGTGTGACACTGGCAGTGAGGCATGATAAGAGCAGTGATGTGTGTGGTGGAGCAGTGATATGTGATGAGAGCAGTGAGGAAGGTGTAAGCAGTTAGGTGTGATGGGGCACTGAGGTGTGAGAGAAACAATGAGGTGTGATTGAGCAGTGAGGTGAGAGTGGGGCAGTGAGGTGTGATGGGGCAGTGACCTGTGAGAGGGAGCAGTGAGATGTGATGCTGGCAGTGAGGTGTGATGAGAACAGTGAGGTGTGAGGAGCAGTGAGATGTAATGCTTGCAGTGAGGTGTTAGGGGCAGCAGTGAGGTATGATAAGAGCAATGAGGTGAGGTGGAGCAGTAATGTTGAGCAGTAAGGTGTGACAGGGCAGTGGCATGTGAGTTAGGACAGTGGCATGTGAGGTGGAGCAGTGAGTTGTATGGAGGCAGTGATGTGTGAGAGGTAGCAGTGAGGGGGAGCTGTGTGGTGTGATGCTGGCAGTGAGGTGTGATGGGGAGCAGTGAGGTGTGATGAAAGCAGTGAGCGGAGCAGTGAGGTGGAGAAGTGAGGCGTGATGGGGCAGTGGCATGTAAGGTAGAGCAGTGAGGTGTGAGGGGGTAGTAATGTGTGAAAGAGAGCAGCGAGGAGGAGCTGTGAGGTGTGATGCTGGTAGTGAGGTGTGAGGGGGAGCAGTGAGGTGTGATGAGAGCAATGACGTGTGATGTGAGCAGTGAGGTGGAGCAGTGAGAGGAGAGGGGGAGCAGTGAGGGTCAGTGACGTGTGAGGGGCAATGATGTGTGAGGTGGAGCAGTGAGGTGGGATGATATTAGTACTGACTGACACACACAGAGAAGACTGACATTATTAGTTACTGTCAGACATAAAGGCATATTGTTGTTGACTGTGGGGAAGTCAGTCAGTCACTCAATAGTAATGTCAGGGCAAGATGCGTCATCGCTTGGAGAGTGATAAAATGGAGAGAGAAAAAGTACCAGCCAATCAGCTCATAACTGTCCTTTTTTAAACACAGCCTATAACATGGCAGTTAGGAGCTGATTGGCTGGTACTTTTTCTCTCTCCATTGTATCACTCTCCAAGCGATGATGCATCTAGCCCTCAGTCTTCTCTGGGTGTCTCAGAGAACACTTTGTCAGTGTGTGCTGACTGTGTAACAGTACACTGACATAAGTGACTGACTGACACACAAACACACACACACACACACACACACACACATATACACACACACACACACACACACACACACACACTGGCGCAGTGCTGACTGACACATACAAGCGTAGTGTTGACTGACACATACAAGCGTAGTGTTGACTGACACACTGGTTTAATGCTGACTGATATACACACACAAAAGCATAGTGTTGACTGACACATAGTGGCAGCATTCTCTTCCTGCCTCCCAGCCTGCAGCCAGACAGTTAATGGCTATCAGCAGCTGCATGCTGAGTGGTGGATCCACCCAACCATCCACTGTATGGAAGCATATGGAGAGACGGTACAGGACCACAGGAGAGGCATGTTATGTTTTTTATTACTTGATTCACGTGAATGAGTGTGTATGGACCCCAGTGCATTGTTTTGCTCAGGGCCTACAATGCTGTTAAGACAGCCCTGGTAAGGGGCACTACTGCTGTGGGCATTATGTGTTTAAACAGCACTATTACTGTGGGCATTATGTGCGTAAGCTGCACTACTGCTGTGGGCATTATGTGGGTAAGGGGCACTACTTCTGTGGGCATTATCTCTAAAGGGCACTACTAATGTGGGCATTATGTATATAAGTGGCACTCCTACTGTGGGCATTTTGTGTTTAAGCTGCATTACTACTGTAGGCATTATGGGGCCGATGTATTAAGCCTGGAGACGGCATAAGGAAGTGATAAACCAGTGATAAGTGTAAGGTGATAAATGATCCAGCCAGTCAGCTCCTAACTGTTAATTTGCACATTGGAGCTGATTGGCTGGTGCTTTTATCACCTTGCACTTACCACTGTTTTATCACTTCCTTATGCCTTCTCCAGGTTAATACATCTGCCCCAATGTGTATAAACTGCACTACTACTGTGAGCATTGTGTGTGTAAGCTGTACTACTACTGTGGCAATATGTGCATAACAGTGACGTGCTGTGATGTGAATGGCTAGGGAGGCACAAATCGGGATGGGTCTGAATGCTGGGAGCCTGTCTCACCCCCTACTCACTGTATATTTCCCCTCACTACACTATGGGGGTAATTCTGAGTTGATCGCAGCAGGAAATTTTTTATCAGTTGGGCAAAACCATGTGCACTGCAGGAGAGGCAGATATAACATTTGCAGAGAGAGATGGATTTGGGTGTGGTGAGTTCAATCTGCAATCTAAATTGCAGTGTAAAAATAAAGCAGCCAGTATTTACCCTGCACAGAAACAAAATAACCCACCCAAATCTAACTCTCTCTGCAAATGTTATATCTGCCTCTCCTGCAGTGCACATGGTTTTGCCCAACTGATAAAAAAATTCCTGCTGCGATCAACTTGGAATTACCCCCTATATGTAGAAAATACTTTGAAAGCTGTGCGCACTAAATTGGAGTGCAGCTAAACAGTAACACATTAAAGTGCATCCACAAACACATTAGAGATAATGTATACAAAGAGAAAGCTGTGTGACAGATAATAGAGCTCTCCAACCACCATAAACCAACCAAAAACACCTTTTGGTGATATACTTCAATATGAAAAATGATTCACCATTTGCAGAAATGCATCTATGGCTATCCTGAAGATGATTAACATCAAAGATATGAATAAGTCCACTTATGCGGTTAGAAGTCCTCCTTAATTGTATCCAAGATGATTGTAAAACCTGAAAAATAAGTACCTCCTAGTCCCTATTGCAGGGGACAGTGTGGAGATACTTAGAGAACACAAATATAGTGTAGAGGCCCTTAGAAATTTAAACACCATTTAAGTGTAACCTTGAAAATAAATGGTGTTTCAATTTTTAAGGACCTCTACACAGGGGCAGATTGGGAACAAAAAGCGGCCCTGGAAAAATTTGTACTAGTGACCCCACATGGGCAGCACCAGAGGTGTAAGGTCTAGCCATGGGCCATGGCAGCAGCACCCTCCCCCCAAGACTTTCCAGATAGTGGGGATGTCCAGCATCAATGGGGAAGTTAAAAGGAAATAAAATTAAATATTATGAGCACATTATATGATACACCTTCAGAATTTAGGAAACTATATAATTCTTTAGAAAGATATATTTTCTTGCTTATTACACCAACCGTATCCCAATCACTATTCACTAAATCTTATGTCAGCCAAGCAGTCAGACAGAGCATACACTAGATCATCTGCAATCACAGGCTAAGTGGCAAAGTAATTTTCATATATGCAAATTATTTTGCATCTTATTCATCATGTCTATAAAAAGGACCACATGTCCTCAAACAAAACAGGCCCCACTGGTGCATCGGCCCACCGGGACTCTTCCCTGTAAACCCTATGGCCAATCCGCCTCTGCCTCTACACTATATTTGTGTTCTGCAAATGGTGAATCATTTTTCATATTGAAGTATATCACCAAAAGGTGTTTTTGGTTGGTTTTGGGTGTTGGAGAGCGCTATTATCTATCACACACCTCACTACACTATGGCACAGTGTCCACTGAGTCTCCTACCTGCATCCCTGTGTCTTCTCTTGTTGCTGTTGACTGTGCTTCGACTACAATGCACTTCCTGGTCACATGACACATCCATATCCATCATGCACAAGGCCCGACCCCACACTCAGAGGCATGCCTTTGTTAGCTCCCTTTCTGTGCAGCGTTGCTGCACAAGGTGTGGCCCTGCCCCTGCTCTGCAAAGCAGTGTCTGACCGTAGAACCAGGGGAGGCTCTGCCTACCTTGACTGCACGTACCTCGTGTATAAGCAGCACTACTGCTGTGGGCATTATGTGTAAGGGGCACTTCTGCTGTGGGCATTATGTGTAGGGGGCACTACTGTGTGCATTATGTGTAAGGGGCACTATTGTGGACATTGTGTGTAAGGGATAATACTGTGGGCATTGTGTATAAGGGGCACTACTGTGGGCATTGTTTATATGGGGGACTGCTGTGGGCATTGTGATAAGGGGCACTATTGTGTGTCGGAAAAGTGAATAAGGGACAGTACTATATGGTGTAATATAAATCAGAGGCACTACGTGCGGTGTAATGTGAATAAGATTGTGCTACTGTGTGACGTAATTTTAATTGGGGTTACTCTTATATGGCCACGCCCCCCTACCTTGTGAGACGACACCTTTTTTTACAAAGCACATCTTCGGGGTCAGCTGTCCCTATGTTAAGTATGTGGGGGAGGGTTTTCAGGGGGGGGACGACAACAAACATTCTAGCACTGGCCTTGGATTCGGTATAAGTTCCATAACCCATGTGTTTTCATACAAGAAATTGGGCTCTAAGGGCAGGTTACTGGGGATTTTGTTTTTGGATGCCTGAGGCAAGCAAAATAACTGCAGGCTGCTGGGATAATAGCATAGCCCTGGGCGAGTCAATTACTTGTGGTCATTTATCACAGCTAATTGAATATCACCCATAATGTTTGTGATTTTATACTGACTCTCTAACCCAGGCTTTTTCAACCAGTGTGCCACGACCAGTTGCAAGGTGTGCCGTAGAGCCAAAGCAGCTTCCTGTACCTTCAGAGTGAACTGTTGGCTTCTTAGGGGATCATTCGTGCTCCGGCCATGACCTATGCCTTGAAAACGATGTGATATCTTAGATCACAGCCACTGCGTCTCACCACCCAGCCAGCCCACCCGCCTGCATACACATCTTCCAGTTCCCGCCTGCATACACAGCTTTCCTTGCCCACCCACATCCACACCTGCCCGACCGCCCACTGCTCAGTATTCGCAGCACTCCACTATGAACAACCCCCGCCACTGAGGGACAGGGAGGAGAACAGCTGATAATATTTGTTATTTTATTTTATATTTGGGGAGAATAAGAATTTATGGATTTATGGGGGGAACAATGTGAATAATTCATGTGTGGAGCTATAGGATTTATGTGGGGAGAAATGTGATTGATTTATGTGTGTAGCAATAGGATTTATGTGGGGAGTAATGTGATTGTTTTTTCTGTGTAGGCCAATTTATTAATTTTTTACTGTGAGGGCCAATGTGTGTATTTTGTTTTTTTCTGTGGGGAACGGATGGTGTGCCTTGGCAATTTTAAAATATTGTTCGGTGTGCCGCGAGTAAAAAAAGGTTAAAAATCACTGCTCTAACCAGTAGGGCTATATATTTTCCTGTGTGTGTGTGTGTGTGTGTGTGTGTGTGTGTGTGTGTGTGTGTGTGTGTGTGTGTGTGTGTGTGTGTGTGTGTGTGTGTGTGTGTGTGTGTGTGTGTGTGTGTGTGGTTTTTTTTTTTACACTTGGTACAGTATGTTTCAGTGAATAGAAAGTTTCTTTACCTCTCTTGACTGGGATAGAATGGTTTATTGGAAGCCCAAGCTAAAAAAAATCCATAATCAGTTATATTTACCTTTTTATTAATATGGCTACTTAATAAACATTTTGTTGTGATTACTAATCAAACAACATATTTATTATTTGATATACTGGTGTGAGGCCCTTAATGTTGCTCTATTTGGATTAGAAAATACTTTTCATGTATCTGTGAAGGTGGATACTGTCTTTACTGCACATAAATAGAGCATTACTGTTTTATGAGATGTATAACCTAGATGGGAGAAAATATGTCAGAGGAGAGGAGGAGGAGAGAAAGTAAATGAAGTTCCTGCAATGTCATTCTGGAGTAATGAGGCATGGACAGAAAATATACCTCTCACATCATCGGATTGAGATGCCAGTCGAAATAGCTTCATTGAAATGTCAGGACACATCCATCAATCAATCACCCACAAGGAAAAACAGCAGCTCTAGTACAGGACGGCTGTTTTGGCGTTTACTAGTGGGCTTAAGAAAGAGCCGATCAGATGTGGTCCTGACATGGGGAGGAAGGTGCTGATATTATGCTTTATGATGGGAGGATCTCAATGTGAATTGAGAACATTTGGGTCTGTATCTGCTGAGACCATTCAGCTGGAAATAAATGGGCTGCTGCAAGTGATGATCAGGGATACAGGAGCACTGTCCACTGGTGACAAGTTTGTGTTAGATCTGAGCATTAGTATTCAGATACATGGGCAAAGCTGCTAAATTTCACTTCTCATTTCCAGATTATTCAATTCAGTTCCGCAAGATGGATCTGGTGCAGTGTCAATCCCCAATGTGATTCTTTTTTCTCTCCTCTTCTCTATCCATCATAACGCATACAGTATGCTGTAAGCAGATGTCACATTATTTGACTCTTTAAAGCACAAGCTACTCACTTTGAGCTTGTTGCAAAGAAGAAAGCACTCTGTGTTGGAACCACTTTGAAAAACAAATGTACTACACTATTTAGAAAAACGTGATTGGACCCCCTCTCCCTTCCCCCCTCCCCCACATACACGCAAATGAAATGGCAGACACGTGTTCGTGAAGGTTTAAAATGGGTAGGGGGGCACTGATTAGATAATTTGCTACCGAAATGGCTTGCCCGGAAGGAGCTAACGGAGTTTGACATGGGGATCATTGTAGGCTGCTCGATTTCATGTTTCCAGGGCGATGCTGTAAGATCTTGAGATGGCAAATGTTTCTGAGAGCAAAATGGAAAGCTGAGTTTTCTGTGCTTCTATAAATTGCTCTCCCCATGTTACTTGTATCGGGAAGCTATCCTGACACAGAGTTGGGGCACTGCTGGGGAAATATGAGATTTCCTCATGGTAACCCCTTCTGTGATAAGAGAAAGCAGTGAAAAGCCCTGTTATCACTGATAAAGTAGGAATCTCAATGTGCTGTCTAAAACGATCTAATCTGATATGCCAGCGCTTGGGATCCCGGTGTTCAGAAGACCGACGCCGGGATCCCGAAGGTTGCAATGCCAACAGAGGTGAGTTGGGGGCTGTTCTTCCCTCTTCCCGACCCCCTAACCCTCCCTTACCGCAGCTTAAGCGTAACCTCCCCCTGTAGTGCCTAACCCTAACCTCCCTGCAGCGGTGCCTAAACATAACCCCCCTCCCCGCAGCCTAAACTTAACCCCCCCTCCCGCAGCCTAAACCTAACCCTCACTCCCCCGCAGCCTAACCTTAAACCCCTCTTATTAAGTTCACCATTAAATAAATCATAGCATACTGTATTGTATAAAGTTGGTTGAGTTTTCCATATCCAAGATAGTGACACCTTTGATTTATAATGGTTCAGTGTTTATCAAACATTGTTTAAAGCACAAAATTATTTAAATTATTATAATTTTTTTTAAATCAGGCTGTGTGTATAAGGTGTATATGAAACATAAATGAATGTCATGTATGTACACAACCTTTGTTTCATGTACAAAAGTATTTAAAATATTGTATAAAATTACCTACAGGCTATGTCTATATGAAACATACATGCATTCTGTATTTAGACCTAGGTCTCCAGTGGCACACTAGGGGGAGGTCCGGGTACCCAGAAATCTCCCCCCTCGACAGACTTTTATTTTTCAATAATTGCTACAAGAGCAGGCACCGTTATTAGGTCCCACGCCTGTGTTGAAAAATGCCACAATTTGCAGATGAGTGGTGAGTGGGCTGGGCCAGTATGATGGTATTCCATTAGAATCATGTCATTTTATCCCCGCTCCCTCCACACAGACCCATGAATCCTAGCATTTTGCAATGAGTGGGAAGGGCCTGAAGACATGGTGCCCGCTCGCGTCCCCATTTAGAACCTGCAACTGCTGCAGTGTGTGTGTGTGTATAGATGTGTGCTATATATATATTCACCTTGACAAAGGGGCGGGACGGCCCCGAAACGTTGGTATGCTGTGATACTGCTTTGGAATACACTTTAAATTGATATAAGATGCCCAGTGCCGCTGCATCTTTTTTATGTTGTCTACACCATTTACCAGAGGGCACCGGAGCAAATAGAGGACCGAGGAGTTAGTGCCGGCCCATGGAATAGGAATACGTATATATATATATATATATATATATATATATATAGTTACGAGTAAAGCGGCACTCTCAGGTCTTCATTCAAGAAAGACAGGACATCACCCCGTCAAGCAACGTTTCGGTTTTATTTCAAAAAACCATCTTCAGGCTTACATAACAGTACACAAACAAAATTCTTACCTATATAGCAGCATATCACCATGTGCAGATCGTGCCAGGTGTGCACAGCGTCCATTTCCGCCAAAGCGTCAATTTCCGCTGACATCACCTGGAACGCAAAGTAACCACTGTGTATTAACCCTTCACCAACAAATCATATTCAAGTGACAGAGACATGGACACATATATTTCAAAAGTCAATAAACACAATAGTGCAAATTAACTAATTCATTATTACATAATGATGACTATATGCAGTCAGACATGTAAGGATACAAATACTTATGCAACGGTGATTGTTTTTGTAGTTAAAAACTAAAACATAACTCATTACAACCAGCCTTTAAAACAAAAAACTGGAGAAAGACAATGTTTCATTTAATCCATGTGGGGCTATGGTATTTAGAAAATAGATCCACCTGGTTTCACACCGCAACAACGCTTTGTTGCGATCACCCCCCCTGCGTCCTTCAGGGATGTGTTCGATCATTTTATACCTTAAGCTAGATAAATTGTGACCCTTAGCTTTGAAGTGCTTGGCAACAGGTTGTTCCGAAACCCTGCCTTCTAGGGCTAATTTGATGGCACTCCTGTGTTGTGCCATCCTCTCTTTGAAGGTACAAGAGGTTTTACCTACATAAAGGAGTCCACATGGACACTTTATGTAGTATACTACAAAACGAGTGGTACAAGTTAGACAGTGTGTTATTTTGATTGCTTTACCCGAATGCGGGTGATAACATGTATCACCAGTTTCCAAGTAAATACATGTTGTGCAGCCTAGGCATCTATAATTGCCAGGCTTTTTACTCA